>NC_056729.1:750397463-750699963 GCF_019279795.1 Protopterus annectens
AAATGGCAGTACTGAGTACAAGCACAGGGATTATCAGAGATAAGGGATACCATGTCCAAATGGAGGTAACCTTATGAAATCTAAGGGGCAAGGAAGTGAATTACCTTGAATTCTGCTTATGAGGATTATTATAGTGCAACATGTTTAAGGGGGAATTCTAGGGAAGGAATGATACAGATCAAATTATGGTGGGGTGTTGTGGTTATGCTTGAAGTGAGAAATAGAAGAAATTTTGTTCTGTTGAAATAAGGTGTAGATATTGCATATTTATGCTGCATATATCATGCCAAATATGTTATTTAATATAATAAGGAAATGTGGAATACACATTTATATGTGAAAATATGTTATGATTTGATTATATATGCAACAATAAAAATTATAAAATTATTTTATTTTATTTATGTTGTTTTTGATTCTATGTTGCTTTTTGAAGATTTATAATGCACTGTGATTGGTGAAAAGTTTACAAATGATTTCTTCTGGCTTAAAGATCACCTGATATGTATAAAGGAAGTTGGAGAAAGGGATAGCAGATACGTACTGATGTCACTAGTGTTTAGCATTCTTTGTTTTGTGTTCTTAGAGAAGTTGCAATCCACATCCATCCGCAACCTCTTTTCCTATTTTTGCACATAGGGTTTTGGTATTACTTCAACAGTGAACATCATCTTGAGCCAAAGTACACACTGCTGGGTGACTAGTCCTGCCATGGCTGTTCTTTCATAACACACACTCAGCATCTATGGCTAATTTAGAGTGTCCACTCCTCCTACTGCATGTCTTTGGAATTTGAGAGGAAACCAGAGCACCCAGAGGAAACCCACCCGAACAGAGGGAGGACATGCAGATTTTGTGATGAAAGCATTCCAGCCAAGAATCAAACCACAGAACCTTTTGCTGTGAGGCGGCAAAACTATCTAGTGCACCACTGTGCCACCCAGAAGTCACAGTAAATATTGGATGTTTATTTATTTTCAGTTTTGAGTGCTAGATTTCTTCTTTTGGAATTTGATTGTGAAATTTAATCCATGTACCTTCTGTTGGGACCATGCTAATACTAACCACAGATACAAATCTGGTATCTTGCCAGTACTTATTCTTATGATGCTCTACAAAGGATAATGAGGACCATAAGATGCCTAGCCATATACATCTTTAAGTATACAAACGTAGACATGTGTGCCTTCTTTCTTAAGCAACTTAATACTGCTTATCTCCCAAACTGATCATGGCCTTACATGATAAGCCGAGTGTAAATTTGTGTCTTCCCATCCAGTCATCAAGACTAATCATGAAGGTTGCCAAAGTAGTACTTACATTGACCTGTAGTGGCACCTTATTCCAGAGTCTTGGAACACACTGTGTTATGAATCTATCCTTTCAGTGAGCCTTGTCAATGTCTGGGTGTAAATTAGGGTTACTAGTGTGGGTGTTTCTAGAGGCAGTGGCTTTGCAAAAACATAAGAGGTCAAACAGGACTGGGACTTTCATGCCTCATAAAGCCAGACACAGAGCAGCCTGTAGGCCATTGAGTGTAAGGAGCCATGCTAATATTTCAGGATAACTGAAGGATTCAAGCCTTTAGTTTTCTTGGTTAGAACTTTTTGGAACCTTTCTGGATGAGTGAAATGCTTGGATTTATACATGTCAAAGTGGGCATTGTGTTCAATGAAAGATCTGATAAGGGAAGAATACAGGAAAGAATGACAGCTTTGGCTCTTGAAGATATTTCTTTGGTAATTAAATGGGACAAATAGAAGGCTTTTCTGATGATGCTGGAAACATAATGACTGAATGAGAGACAGAGTTGTCCATATATGTACCCATGGGTCTTATGCTGGTTATTGTCTGAAGAGGGGTATCATTTATAACATTTGAGGAGGGAGCAGCTTTTTTTGTCAAATGCTACTATGCTGCACTTCTTTTGTATTTAATTTTAAACTATTTTTGCATACCAGGTATATGCATATTCCAACTCTTGCTGGGGCTGTTTAATATCAGTGGATGTGCTGATAACAGTACCCAGCTTGCAGTCATCAACAATCATGGCCAACTAAATGTCCAGAATATAATTCCAAACAAAAGAGGGCTTAGCACATATCCTTGTAGTGTCCCACCCATTACAATTTTACATTCATAAAGTGTACCAGCAACCTGGAATCTGCTGCATTCCAATTTGCAATACAATGGACAATGTAGTGATTTAAATTAGGGGTGTCTACATTTTCAATGAATCCACCATAGGGAGTAGTATCAAAAGCTTTAGCAAAGTCCAGATAAGCAGTGTGCAGAGAGTCACCACTACACACAGCAACTATGACCTTTTCAAGGAAGCTTACTAGGTTCAGGAGGCAGGGTCTGCCCTTAGCAAAATCAAACTGAGTGGGGTTTAGTTCAGTTAAACTGCCTATATCTGGATTAATGAGATCTGTTATGATATATTCCATGGCTTTGCCTATAAGGCTGATGTGGCTGATGGGCCTATAATTATCTGGATCTGTAGAGGGGTAACCCTTGTGTAGAGGAGACACAATGGCTGTTCTCCAGGCATCAGGCACAAACCCTGTAGCCAGCCCGAGGATGAGAGTCAGATAATGCATACTTGGCACTAATGAGAATGCAACTTGGTATGTTGTCTTGCCACGTGGAAGTATTATTTTTAGCTTTTGATGGAGATTCTAAGACTTGTTCCAAGATGGTTTTAGGGTAGGGTTAACACTAAATTTGTCTGTTAATATATTGGCTGTGTCTTTGGAATCAGAGGATGTGATATTATTATTGTTGGACTTTATTCCTTAATTTTCTGGCACAGCTGAAGAAAGCTTTGTAGTTTCCTTTGGTATCTGTGACACCCTTAAGTTCGTATTCTGCTTTACATTCTCTAACCGTGCTCTTATGTTTCCATTCTGGCATGTTTCAGCGCGGTCTTGAGATAGGGGGATAGGAATTCCTTGTAGCTTTCCATTATTTTCCTTCTTTCGTTATACAATTTGTTTATTTAGGAATTCCTTGTAGCTTTCCATTATTTTCCTTCTTTCATTATACAATTTGTTTATTTAGGAATCCCTTGTAGCTTTCCATTATTTTTCTTCTTTAATTATACAATTTGTTTATTTAGGAATTCCTTGTAGCTTTCCATTATTTTCCTTCTTTCGTTATACAATTTGTTTATTTTGAAATCCCTTGTAGCTTTCCATTATTTTCCTTCTTTCGTTATACAATTTGTTTATTCAGGGGTTCCATCAGAGCATTTTTCCCTGACTTTACCATTATATTTAAGGCAGACTTGCACTGGCTTTTCTATGTAGCTCTTTAAGTTTTGGTAAAGGCTGTATAGGAATAAGGCAGCCTTCTTAGTTAGGTCTATTAGCAAGAGATTTTGTGAATTTTAAATATGTCTTCTACTAGGGTCTGAAGCATAGCTCTCAACCCTCCATGTCCTAAATGAGGAACACTGCCTCTCACAATGTGGAACAAATGGTTAAAATGTGGAACACCTTCTAAAAGCTTACTAACAACTTCAACTAAGAAGGTCAAAGGATGCTTAAAATGCACTACTTTATACTTATAAAAAGTTATTTTGATAAATTTGTATGATCCAGTGCTATTTACCATGGATTATCAGTTAAAAAAAATTCCTAACACTGAATGGGTGACAGACTCTTTCAGTGTGGAACTTTGAGGAACATGGACTTTTTAAGACCAAAAATGAAGAATGTTCCTCATAATGAGGTACACTTGAGAGGTATGGTCTGAAGGAATGATAGGTGATAAACCGTGGTATAGAGGAAGTGCTGTCATTGCACTGAAACCAGGCCTCAGTAACTGCACAAATACAAATGTGTCTGAGTTGCAGGAAAGCCTCAGGTTCTGGCATCTTAATTATTTTAGACTTCTGCATTGTGTAGTGTCATCATGATGTTGTCTGAACTCAAGTTTGAGTCAGTTATGTAGCAATGTCCAGTAGAGGGACTATGCCTAAAAAGGTACTACGGGTCAGCAAAGCTTTTTAGCTGTATGCAGAAGCCCTGGTATGAGAAGTATAAGCTATCCTTGATAAGACACAAAGTACTATTTGCCATCGTATCCCAGGCTAACACATACTAGGTCCAGTTAGATTAGCACCAATTATGTAGCTAATTGTTGAATCTAATTATATCTAGGTGTCATTCTTGGTAAAAGCAGGATATTATTGAAGACCGCTGGTTTCCCTGCCTGTAACAGTATATAGTAATTTCCATCATGTCTCTCTGTATGTCCATCTGGTGGAGTGCCTCAGATCATTCACTCCCACATGGGCCACCACTAGGTCATATTCATATTTGTCTGGCTTAAGGATTCTTAGGACTGTTGTAACATCACAGATCTTGGCACTGGGTAAGCACTTACAGACAGCTTGCTCTTTTTTCAGTCAGGTCAATGTGGAGTCTGTATGCCTAACTATAGATTCACCTATGACTAAAATATTTTCTCATTTGGAAATAGAATTAGTGGGCCTTCTGGGCTTCACCTGCTTTCCTGATGACTCATGGGCAAGCTGTGTGGAGCTGCAGCATGTGTGACTGGAGAAGTAGTAGATGTTGCCTTGGATAAGAGAGGCTGAAATATTGTAGAGTGTGTTCTAGGAGGTTTTGGGAATTTTTCCCTTATAGCTTCAGCATAAGTTATGGGCTGAAGTACTATATTGTGACTGACATGGTATTTTGGATGTATGATGCTTAATAAGAGTGGAGTGATGTGAGAAGTTTGGCTCTGCTTCATAAGTTGTACTATCAACTGGTAGCAGCAGTGAACATTCAGTAAACATAATTGCTACACTGCCTTAGGACATCTAATGTAATCAGACTAGCCATAGATGAGGTGAAAATAGACTGCTGAGCCAGGTTTACAGAGGGTGTAGGACTGAAGCTTGGTAGTACTTGGGGATTGGAGAGATACTGCTATAGTAGACCCAAACATTTATAGATTAAGCATTTATAGTGATACTTTGAAGTCTGTATAGAGGGTATCAGTACTTTAGTAAAAGGACAGAATTTCCCTGTTGATATTTCTGGGTATTTCTCGTGTTGGTCTCAACGCAACTTCACATAACTAGGAATCAATGTCTCTTTCCTCCTTCTCTCAACAGAAGCAGACTAGTAGTACTAATTTCCAGCTGGTTCATGAGAAGCTCATCACAGGCTCTTTAGCAATCAGCAGTCTTGTCCCAGATGTTGCAGGGGTCTATAACCTTGTTGTAGCTTTATCTTGATAGATGCCCTGGCTAACACATTCAGCAGCTCAACATAAGACCAAATTGCACAACAATTTAGAATTAAAACTGAAGTATTTTCCACCAAATTGACAGAGCAGTCAGGGAAGTACCACTTACATTGTTCTGTCAGAACAGTCCAGAATAAGTGCTCCTTCTGCTCCTTCTCTCACCAGGAAAAAAACAGTAACATTAATTCCAAACTGGATCTTAATAAGTGGTTGTCAGACTTTTCAGTAGTTAGTAGTCTCTTAGCATGTTGGTGAAGGGAACAGAGGGGATGAGGAAGTGATGGGTAGGTATGGTGTTAAACAAAGGAATGCAGAAGGTCAGATGGTAGTGGATTTTGTGAAAAGGATGGACATGGCTGTGATGAATACGTATTTTAACAAGAGGGAGGAGCATAAGGTGACATACAATAGTGGAGGAAGATGCACACAGGTGGATTATATCTTATGTAGGAGGGCCAGTTTGAAGGAGATTGGATACTGTAAAGTGGTGACCGGGGAAAGTGTAGTTATGCAGCTTAGGATGGTGGTTTGTAGGATGACGTTGGTGATCAAGAAGAGGAGAAGGAGTGTGAGGGCAGCACCAAGGATCAAATGGTGGAAATTGAAAAAGGGTAATTGTGAGGTGGAGTTCAGGGATGAGTTAAGATAGGAACTGTGTGGCAGTGAAGAGTTACCAAATAGCTGGGTAACTACAGCAGAGCTAGTAAGGGAGACGGCTAGAAAGGTGCTTGGTATGACATCTGGACAGAGGAAGGATGACAAAGAGACATGGTGGTGGAATGAGGAAGTACAGGAGAGTATACAGAGAAAGAGGTTGGTAAAGAAGAAGTGGGATTGTCAGAGAGATGAAGAAAGTAGACAGGAGTATAAGGAGATGAGGTGCATGGCAACGAGAAAGGTGGCGAAGGCTAAGGATGAGGCATATGAAGAGTTGTATGAAAGGTTGGACACTAAGGAGGGAGAAAAGGACCTGTACCGATTGGCTAGACAGAGTGACCGAGCTAATAAAGATGTGCAGCAGGTAAGGGTGATAAAGGATAATGAGGGAAACATGCTCACAAGCGAGGAGAGTGTGTTGAGGAGATGGAAAGAGTACTTTGAGGGGTTGATAAATGAAGAGAATGAGAGGGAGAGAAGGTTGGATGATGTAGGGATAGTGAATCATGAAGTACAAGGAGGAAGTAAGGATAGCTATGAAGAGGATGAAGAATGGAAAGGCTGTTGGCCCAGATGACATACCTGTGGAAGCATGGAGGTGTTTAGGTGAAATTGCAGTGGAGTTTTTAAACAGATTGTTTAATGAAATCTTGGAAAGTGAGAGGATGCCTGAGGAATGGAGAAAAAGTGTTTTGGTACCGATTTTTAAGAATAACGGTGATGTACAGAGCTGTAGTAACTACAGAGGGATTGAATTGATCAGTCACAGCATGACATTATGGGAAAGAGTAGTGGAAGCTAGGTTAAGAAGGGATGCGATGATTAGTGATCAGCAGTATGGTTTCATGCCGGGAAAGAGCACTACAGATGCGATATTTGTTCTGAGAGTGTTGACGGAGAAGTACAGAGAATGTCAGAAGGAGTTTTTGTAGACTTAGAGAAAGCATATGACAGGGTGCCTAGAGAGGAGTTGTGGTATTGTATGAGGAAGTCGGGAGTGTCAGAGGAGTATGTAAAAGTGGTACAGGATATGTACGAGGGTAGTGTGACAGCGGTGAGGTTTGCTGTGGGAGTGACGGATGTATTTAAGGTGGAGTTCTGAACCCTTTCTTATTTGCAATGATGATGGACAGGTTGACGGACGAGATCAGACAGGATCCCCATGGACTATGATGTTTGCAGATGACATTGTGATCTGTAGTGAGAGTAGGGAACAGGTGGAGGAGACCCTTGAGAGATGGAGATATGATCTAGAGAGAAGAGGAATGAAGGTCAGCAGGACTAAGACAGAATATATGTGTGTGAATGAGAGGGAGGATAGAGGAATGGTGATGATGCAAGGAGTAGAGGTGGTGAAGGTGGATCAGTTTAAATACTTGGGGTCAATAGTTCAGAGTAACGGTGAGTGTGGAAGAGAGGTGAAGAAGAAAGTACAGGCAGGATGGAATGGGTGGAGAAGAGTGTCAGGAGTGATTTGTGACAGACGAGTACCTGTAAGAGTTAAAGGGAAGGTCTACAAGAGGGTAGTGAGACTAGCTATGTTATATGGGTTGGAGACAGTGGTATTGACAAAAAGGTAGGAGTTTGAGCTGGATGTGATAGAGTTAAAAATGTTAAGATTTGCACTGAGTGTGACGAGGGTGGACAGGATTAGGAATAAGTATATTGGAGGGTCAGCCCAGGTTTGAAGGTTTGGAGACAAAGCCAGAGAGGCAAGATTATGTTGGTTTGGACATGTGCTGAGGAGGGATGCTGAGTATATTGGGAAAAAGATGCTAAGGATGAAGCTACCAGGTAACAGGAAAAGAGGAAGGCCTAAGATAAGGTTTATGGATGTGGTGAGAGAGGACAGGCAGGTGGTTGGTGTGACAGAGCAAGATGCAGAGGACAGAAAGAAATGGAAACAGGTGATCCACCGTGGTGACCCCTAACAGGAACAGCCAAAAGAAGATGATGATGATGAGTAGTCTCTTAGCATTCTAGGAAATAACGTTCTTCTGCGGCCTTCTCTCAGCAGGAGCAAAACACAAGAACTAATCCCAATATGATTCCTAAGAAGTGAATTGTAAGCCTTCCAGTAATTGGTAGCCTTGTCCTAGAGTTTGTATATTTTAAAAGTAAGATGGAAATAATGGTTAATACTTATAGATACACATCTCTCAAGTGTACCTCATTCAGAGGAACATTCCTCAGTCTGAGTACTAAAAATTCCATGTTCCTTGCAGCTGCACATCAAAAGGGTCTGTCATACATTCAGTATTAAGAATATTTTTAACTGATATCCATAATAAGTCATATTGACTGATCCTAATGTATCCACATAACCTTTTGTAGGTGTAAAGTAACACAATTTAAGTGCTCATTGAGTTTCCTGGTTGAAGTTAGTAAGCTGTTAATAAGTCCTCCACATTTTACCCATTTATTCTACAGTGCGAGAGGTGATATTCCATATTTTGGAGACTGAAAGTTGAGAACTATGTATAGATATTATAGCACTATGCAAGTAGAAAGATGGGAAACAAAGGGTAACTCAAGCTTCAGCAGCTGACTGGAGGGCCTCCCTAGTTTGATCTTCTATTCTTTACTACCATGTGCCAAAGGGATGAGATTAGGAGAGGTTCCAAAAACATACTTATAGTAAGGGCTTGAAACTCAGGATCAGTAAAAGCACAGAAATATATGGCAGAGGAAATCTTTGAAATTATTTATTTTCCCTTTAAAAAAGTATAGTTATCTCTTTTTAATTGTACAAAAACTGTCCAGATGGTTGGAGCATCCACTTCTCTCAGTAATTTCTATAACTGCTGAGAGATCAGTGGGAAAACACTGACATCGGCTACATGTATGCAGCTGATGACAGTGCTTATATCCAGGGGCGGCTCATGCTATAGGACTGTAGGACTGCAGCCCTCCCACCTGGAAAACAAATAAAAATAAAACTAAGAAACAAACACTGTAATTCCCGGAAGTGTTCTGCGCATATGTGCATGCTCTAGATACATGGTAACACTCTCAGACTGCTTTCTCAGCAGTCTAGATAGGGGGAAAGGCATCTCAGCCCCAAGATATACAGCAGTCTGTGCCATGGTGATGTCACAGAATGGAGGCACTCTGGACTGCAGCAGGCTGGACCAATCAAGATGCATGTAGCAGCTAACGAGGTGCGCTGGACCAGTCGAGATAACATACACCAGCAGGGATTTGGACTGTTCGTCGGCAAGCAGCTAAGCAGGGATTTAGACTGTTCGGATATCTCGGGTTGCTCATCAGCAGCTAATGTACACCAGTGGGATTTAGACTGTTTGGATAAGGTGAGCAGTGTGTGTTTTGGACTGTTTGGATAAGGTGAGCAGTGTGTGTTTTGGACTGTTTGGATAAGGTGAGCAGTGTGTGTTTTGGACAAGGTGAGCAGTGTGTGTTTGCGTGAAATGCCCCAGTTGCTATATACTAGTGGCTAGAGCAAACTCATGGTGGTGTGGTAGAAAATACCTCAGGCTTGAACCCTGTACCTTGTATGCAGGTGGTAAGGGCCTGAATTCCCTACCCACCACCATTTGTAAAAAAAAAATGCAGATTTTTGCCTCATATTTGATGGTGCAGTGGTATCATTGTTGCCTCACAGTTACAGGTTCTCAGGTTTGATTCTTGGCTGGGGTGCCTTCTGTGTGGGGTTTTCTTTTGTGTCCTCCCATGTTACAAAGATGTGTTTGCATTATTTCTTCCTGGGCCTCCACTGAAAATTGTTTTTTTGTTCCAAGTCAGACTGTCAGATTTGGTTAACAAATGTTAAATAAAATTGACAGGCATTTGAATTTCAGACTTCAGGTTTCTGAATGTTTAATTCCTTAAATATTTGATGGTGCAGTGGTTCCTGCTGGGGTGCCTTCTGTAAGGAATCTATATTTCTTCCATGTGTTTGTGTGGGTTTGCTCTGGTGTCCTGCCATTTTACAAATACATGTGTCTGCAGTATTTCTCCCTGGGCCTCTGCTGAAAATTGTTTTTGTTCCTTCAGACTTTCCTGGTTAACAAATGTTAAATAAGTAAAATTGACAGAAATTTGAATTTCAGACTTCATATTCTTCAGAAAATACATAGTAACACAAAATTTATTTTTATTTATTTTATTTTATTTTATTTTACATTTGTTGACCGGGCTAGTCTAACTGGATATATGTCCATTTTCGGTAGAGGCTCGGGGAAAAAAGCTCCAAGATACATACAAAAAAGGAGAGATAAGCTCCAAGACAGATATAATAAAAAAATATAAAAGGTTGCAACAGTCAAACTTAACATTTGTTGATAATATAAAGTACAGTACACATAGTAAGCATAACTCAAATAGTACATGGTAGATATACAAAATTTGTTACTATTTACATATATACATATATTTTAATTGTCATGACATAGTATTTGGTTTCTTAAGGGTAAGTCTGTACAGGTGAGGAGACTGCATTCAGAGTGAGGGAGGGAAAGTTAGTCAGGGTTAGTACAGGGGCATAACCAGTGGGTATGGAGGAAAAGTTTTAGCTTCTGTTTAAAAAGAATTAATGAGGCCAGAGAAATGAGTTCAGTGGGTAAAAGATTCCAGTGCTTTCCAACAGCATTAGAGAAGAGGGAGTCTCCTGCCAAGTTGTTTGTTTTGCAAGTATTGATAAGTATTTTGTTTGAGGAGCGTACGTTCCTGAGATTGTTGTAGGGGGTAATAATGCTAGTGAGTATTGGATTGTTGGTGGGTTGGTACAGGGTTTTATGGGCTATAGTAAGCTGGTGAAGAAGAATTTGGTTTGGAAGTTCAAGCCAACCCAATTGCTTTAGATTAAGACAATGATGTGTTCTAAAAAGAGAGTCAGTTGCAAATCTGGCAATATTATTGTAGGAGACTGCCAGTTTATTTAGGTTGTTCTTAGAAAGGTTAGTATAGATAGGAGAAGCATAAAGTAGAGTGGAGATTAAGTGAGTTCTGGCTATAGCGATCCTGGCCACTGGAGTAAGAAAGGGTTTAATTCTATAGAGGGATCCTAATTTTTTGTTGATTGTTTTAACTGTACTGTTTATATGAATATCGAAGTTAAGGTTGCTATCTATTGTTATACCTAAAAGTTTGGTGGTAGGTTCAGGAGATATGAAAATGCCATTATTAGATGTGAGAGAGAAATTTAATAGGGTGAACTTTCGGGTTGGTGTGAACAGTAAAAGTTTAGTTTTTTTGGGGTTTAGGAGGAGGCAGCAGTTTAAAAACCATTGTTCTACAGTATTGAATGCATTTTTGGTAAGGGACTGTAGTTCAGTTGGAGAAGTGGCTGAACAGATTATTGTAGAGTCATCGGCGTATTGAATGTAGGTGGTTTAAGGAATTGCAGAGTGAAGGTCATTGATAAAGATTGAAAATAGGAGTGGGCCTAATATAGAGCCTTGAGGAATGCCAAGAGAAATGGGAAGGAGGTTAGATAGTTTATTGTTCCATAGCACAGCTTGCTGTCTATTATCTAAGTAAGATTTAAACCAATTTATCACTAGGGGATCAAGTGAAAAAGATTTCAGTATATTTGTGAGGAGCTGGTGATTGACCATATCAAAAGCTTTGGATAAATCAATGAAGACCGCAGAGGAAAGAGTATTGTTGTTCCAGTTTTTGTTAATGCAGTCTGTGAAGGATAGGAGGGCAGTGGTGGTACTATGGTATGGTCTGAATCCATGTTGACAGTTGGCAAGTAAGTTATTTTGGAGTAGATGGTTAAGTAGTTGCTTATGGATACATTTCTCCATTATTTTTGCTAGGGGAGATAGTAGGGCTATAGGACAGTAGTTTGAAAAGTCATAGGAGTTCCCGCCTTTATGTAGTGGGATGATATAAGAAATTTTCTGGATAGGTGGAATGGTACCTTCATTTATGGTACGGTTAATAAGAATGGAGATGGGATAGGCTAATGCTTTAGCCCCTTTTTGCAGGTATTCTGCTGGTAGTTGGTCGGCTGAGAGGGTGGTAGGTTTTAGTTTTTGGAGAAGGGAGCAGATAAAGGAAGTAGAGACTGGTTGTAACTGAAAAGGTGGAGGTGGGTTTGTCATGGTTGTAAGCAGTTTTGAGGTATCTGGAGAAAGTTGACTAGCAAGAGTTTGGATGGCTTGTGTGAAGAAGGAGTTAAAGGCATTAGCAGTATAAGTGGGATTTTCATGGCTAGTGCCTTGTGGGTTAGGTGTGCTACATTGTCTTGGGTATAGTAGTTTGTTGATGCTATTCCAAAACTTTTGTGTTTTTTTTTTATAAGTTTGTTGTATCTGGTAATACTAGTCTTTTTTGTCAAAGAGGATGGCTTTTTTGTAAGATTTCTTAGTTGTCTAAAGGTTTGGTGATCTGTAGGATCCTTAGTAATATGCCATTTGGCCCACGATTTCTTTCTGTGATGGATTTTTTGCCTAGTGGTGTTTGAGAGCCAGAGGGCAGGCTTAGTTTTATTTCTAACAGTGCGAGTTGGGGCATGGTGGCCAAGGATGGCTAATAATGTGGAATTAAAGTATTCTACAGCTTCGTTAAGTGGAAGTGATTTAAGTGGAGACCAATTATAGTGTCTAAGTTCTGTTTGGAAGAGGTCAGGGTTAAAACACTTTTTGGTACGTATTGTCCTAAAAGTGTTAGGAAAAGTTAGGTTGGTTTTATGCCTGATTAAATAAGTTAGTGAGTGGTCACTTAGGTCATCTGGGAGGGTACCTACTCTGTATGTAAGGTGAGGAGTATTAGTCAGAATCCAGTCTAAGGTACTTTCTTTGTTATTAGTTTTATTAATTCTAGTAGGGGACTTAATATAGTGTGAAAAGCCATATAGGTTAATGTGGGTAGTAGGGTGTACATTACTACAGGAGTTCCAGTCTATGTTAAAGTCTCCTAGGACTATAGTTTCTTGTGGGATATTAATAGAGAGCCAGCTAAGGATATTTTCAATGGTATTAATGTTATTTCCTGGGGGAAGGTAGATACAAATGAGGTATATGGATTTACATGAGTTAACCTGCAATTTAGAAATGAGAATTTCAGCATTATTGTCAGAAGGTGGCTTAAGGTTTATAGTGGTAATTTGTAGCTCTGCTTTATAAAGGATTGCTACCCCACCTCCTGTTTTGGCTGTGTGGTCTAGTCTAAGAATATTATAGCCAGGAGGGGTGACTTCATTGTCTTTGGTTGTAGGCTTTAGCCATGTTTCAGATAAACATAGGATGTCAAATAGGTGGACATCTAGGAGGGCATGGAGGTGGCCGATTTTATTGTTGATGCTGCGTATGTTAAGATGTGCTATAAGGAGAGAGTTAGAAGGTTTTGTAGGGGCCTGGGTTTTACTATTGTTAGAGATGGAATTGTGAGTAGAAAGTATGGTGTTTGGGCCAGGGTTGGGATGGATGTCCCCATCTAGTAAGGAGTTGAATTATATTTTATTTATGGGGTACCGAGGCTTGTAATAATAGTCAAGTAACTTTCTAATATTTAGAATGGTATACCTAATTTGTGCTAGTCTATGATATTTGGCTTGTAGGTAGCAGGGTTTATATGTGATGTTTATGAAATTTTGGGAGGTAGGGAGTGTAGGTGTTAGAGTATGTTTGGAGGGGAAGGAAATGGAGACGTAATGTTTGTTCATAGGAGGGAAGCAGATAAGCAATGGTAAGAGGAGGGAAGAGTGATAATAAGAGTAGTATTTGTATTTGGTGTGGGGTGGTTAAAATAGCCATTGTATTAGATTATACAGTGGATGAAGAATGGAGGTAAAGAAGTATCAGCAGGTTAGAAGATAAATTAGTCAGTGAGATGATGTAAGTGGGAGGGATGGGAGGTAGGATAATAATTGGTAATGTGTTGTGATTAATGAGGGTTGGGAGTGGTAATTAGATCATCTGCTGGATTGGTTCTGATTTGATGGGGCTGTGGTTTTAGAGAAATAAATGTAGGACCACTGGGGGTGTGTGGGAATTGGGGGCAGGGTAGGGGAGGGGAGTGAGCCAGCAGGATGAATGGAGTGGGTAGAGACCAGTGAGTGAAACAGGCAAGGAGAAACAATCAGTGGATTGCTGACTGATAGGGTAAGTTAGGTTGGAGTAGCTGAAGGATGGATGAGAAGTGTAGTGGAATAATTTCAAGGAGGGTAAAGGGAGAATAGAGCAAGACAAGAGGTGTAAGGGAGAGCTATTGTAACAGGGTGAAGACAGTAGTCATTAGAATGGGTTATTCTTGTGTGTAGGGATAGACAAAAGGCTGAAGACTGGGCAGGGGTGCCACCTAGCCCCCAGGGACCTGAATTACACAGTACTATTGACTGAAGAGGACTAGTCAAGAGTTAGATAGGTCGCTCAGTTCAGCAAAGAAACGTTAAAGAGGCAGACAGGGGCTGGATCTAACTACAGGGTACAGAGGAGTGGTATGGCTGCTGGCTTACCTGGATGACAGGCCTTTAATTACAGACTATACAGACCAAGGATACTACACTTAAACAGCCAGTGTAATTAAGCACATACTTTCTTCTTTCTTTTGGTGAATAGCACAGGGAACCCTTATAGGGTGCAGAAACAGTTGCAGTGTTAGGAAGGGTCCTTGGCTGCAGGTGGGTTCTTAATGCAAATTGGAGCATTGACCGGTTGAATAGCTTGAGAATGGCTAAGATAAAATCAAGACAGTTTCTTCTTTCTTTTGGTGAATAGCACAAGGAACCCTTATAGGGTGCAGAAATAGTTGCAGAGTTAGGAAGGGTCCTTGGTTGTAGGTGGGTTCTTAACTCAAATTGGAGCATTGACCAGTTGGATAGCTTAAGAATGGGCAAGATAAAATCAAGACAGAAAAGGTAGAAAGCCCAAGGGCCAGGAGCGCACAGCAGCCAGGGGTTATCCTAGTAAATAAAGATCTCAACTTTGCAGCAAAACATTTTATTCTAGCGATTTTCTAAGTTTATAAGATGAATATTTGAAATTTGTCCCTATTTTTGGGACTGTATTCCCCCATTATTGGCTTCGTCCAGGTTTTTTGTGCTAAGGTTGACAGCTATGGCAAGAACTGAATTTACTGAATATGTTTGAGGGCTGTATTCCCTAATTACTGGGTTTGTCCAGGTGTTTTGTGCTAAGAGGTTGACAGCTATAGTGAGAACTAAAGTCACTAAATGATAGTCATTTAAGATTCAGTCTTCCTCTCTTTCACAAAGCAGCTGATTTGGCATAGTGGTATATTGCTGTGGCTGTTTTGCACAGGGACCTTGGCAGTAAAATGTATGGTGGTAACACATCATTTTATTCTAGCAACTTTCCAAGATTATACAAGCAATGTTTAATGTGTCCCTGTTTTTTGGGCTTTTGACCCCCCCAATAAATTTTGGATTTTTCCAGATTTCCTGTGCTGCAAAGTTGAGATGCAGTTGAGTATTGAGTAGATTTTACAAGGAGCTGAGAGCTGCAGGGGAAGAGAAGTTTAGTGCTGCTTATGCTGAGTCTGTTTGCATTGTTAATAGCACAACAGGTTGTGTACTTGCTCTTGATGCCAAAGGCTGTGGCTTCTACTCCCACAAGGGATGGATGCTGCTGTACTGAGAATGTCCTCTTTGGCGAAGATACTAACTATGAACCTGTTATCAGTTTGCCATCCATTTCCTATTGCAATATTACTAGCTTATCATTTTTTAATGTAATATAGGCAATTTATTCCTCAGGGGCAACAGACACTTTATTTTTCGATGAAACCATGAAATATAAAAGTGTTTGCTAGCAGCAACCTCTTCATTAGTTACAGATTTCTTTAATGTGGAATTATTTAGATGACTTTTACTTCTTCAGAGATTATGCATATTTACTGATAATGGTGGACTGTAGAAATTTGAGTAGACCTTTATGATGGAAATGTTCTGAACTGGGCAACTTTGTCATTATTGGTGCATGCATTTTATTTCATTGTTTACTGGAGAAATGTTCTGAATTGGGCAGTTTTGTCATTATTGGTGCATGCGTTTTGTTTCATTGTTTACTGGAAAAATGTTCAAAACAATACATTTAAAAGGCCTTCTAATAACTGTACTGTATTGTACAAGGAATACAATTTAGTACAATCAGGAAGGTGTATCAAAGGAACTGCAGTGGTGTGCTGCGGTAGCTTTGTCTCCTCACAATAAGACGTTGTCCTGTTCGATTCTCAGCTAAAGCGTCTTATGTGTGGAGACATGCGTGAATGGGCATACCTTAGTTGAAGGTTGTGCTTCAGGGCTGGCAACTTGGCACACAAAAATCTACTGCCAATCATTAGTGGACCGGAGTTCCGCTGTGGCGACCCCTAACTGGAAAAAGCCAAAAGACACAACAAAAGGAAGGTGTATCAAAGAGCACATGTATATTTCATGTGCAAGAGGCCTATGACATGAAAACAGCCCAAAGTTAATCTTTATCTGCCACTGGCAAAATGTATTTTCTTTGAATGTGGGTTTCAGTGCTGTTTCAATGAATGTGAATTTCAAGGGCAGAGAAGTTTTAATGCTATGTCTGTTTTCATTGTGAGACTGCATTGCTTTGTTTAGCAAATGTCTTAGTGTTTGTGCTGTAAAATGCAAAATAAAACTTTCAAATGAATTCCAAATCATCATAGAAGTAAAGCAGTATGCACATATAGTGTTTATGGTAAATGGGGTGACATAGCCAAGTAATGGTTCATTGGAATGGCTGCAAAGGTGAGGCTCCATTCGACCATGAGTTTGTGAGGCGGAAGGGCGGCAAACTCAAAGACAGCCCAGGCTGAACTATACCTCCCAACCGTCCAGATTTTCACAGAATAAATAGATTTTTCCTTCTTATTTTTGGTTTGTTCCTCACAAAATTTGTAGTTTTCTGGCAAATCATTTAGGAATTAAGTCATTAAATAATGACAGACACTGGGTTTCAGACTTCATAACCTTCAGAAAAATGCATGCTGAAGTAAGACCTGTTATTCTATCAACTGTCTCAGTTTATACAAGAGCAATTTTTAGTACTGTTTATATGTTCCCCCAATTTATTTGGCCTTGTCCAGATTTATTGCATTAACAAGTTGAGAGGTACATGCAAATAAATTGCTTTATAGAATTAAGCATAGCCAAACCTCTCAACTGTCCCCAATTTTGGCTCAAAATGTTGCTCTTCCCCTAATAATCCCTCCACAAAATAGCAATTTTGGAAGAAAACATGGAGGGTTTACAATTAAGAAATAACTGTAATAATTAGAGTTATAGATTACTTTTATTTCAGAAATGCATGTAGATTCTTTTATTTTGCCAGCTGCTCAAGTTAGCAGTGCTAATATTAAAAAAGTGTACCTTCTTTGACAGGTTCCCAGCTGTATTGTGTGGCTATTTTATATTTTTGCATCACATTTTTGGTCCATTTTTCATAAAATTGTGTTTTTTGGCAAATTAGTGGCAAATCATTAAAGACTGAAGTTAGAAAATAATGACAGACATTTGAGTTTCAGATTTCATACCCTTCAGAAAATTCATACTAATGCAAGACCCACTATTCTATTATCTTTCTAAGTTTATAAGAGCAATATTTAAAAATTGTCCTTATTTTTGGGCCTTTGTCCCACTTCTATGTATGGCTTTGTCCAGATTTCTTGCTCTGAGGTTGAGAGGTATGACAAATGTGTCAGGGCCATCACAGTCAGCCAGAGACATTTCAAATTGTGACATACTTGTTGCACCCCACTCCCCCATGTAGTGACTCTGGATGTGTCCAAGCAAGGCAAGGAGCAGTGATGCAGTGTAAATGTGCAGAGTATCCCCCCATCCAAGGTAGACACAAGTACTACAGTGGCTTTTCATCTGTCCTTGATTTTGCAGAATGATTTGGTTTCTGTCATATTTTTGTACTGTTGATTTATGCTTATTACTCAGAAAGTGCATGTTGCTCTGTGTTTAAGTAGCAATGCTTTAATGACCATCAGGTAAGCTTTTCTGAGATCGTAAGATGCAAGTAAGCTTTAATAAGCATACTGTTAAAGAACTCCCAACATTGAAAGCCTTTTCTGTTGTTGCCATGCAGAGAATACTTACATAACTAGATAATGTATAAGCCTTGGGTATTGAAATGCATATGACAGTATTTGCAATAAAGGACAGGATTATGTTATTTTAAGAAGCTCATTACACTTGTTGGATACTTCCAGTCATCTCTGCAGGCTTTACCCGTAAACTAAACAGAATGCCAATCTATCATGTGCAGTCCATAACCTGTACAGTAATCCTTTAAGCAATGTATATTGAGCATGTTTCTTGTTTGCTTTTCATTTTTCACTTTGATCATGTTTCCCCATGGAACAAGTAGATAGTTGTCTGGCAGCAGGTCTTTATTGGATAAGAAACATTTTTACAAGTGGGGGCATCACAGAGATTTCTACTTTCAGCATGTTACTTGGTACTTTAATAAAGCTGAATATAAATTATAATTAGAACTGCAGTGCAAGGAGAAGTGGTTTGAGTTGAGTGCTGCTTGTTTTTCTTATACTTGATTTTGACTGGCATTCCAGTAATGTATTTAAAAAGCAATTTATTTTTTCATGCCTCACAACCTTTTTGTTTCCATCTAGATATTAAGTAAGGTGTCATGCAGCCAATACATTGAAATATTTTTTTCTTCTACACTTCATTTTGTCTTGATTGGACTCTCATAATGATGGTTTGGCACCCAGGACAGCATATTTAATTAAAGTTAGTTTTTGTGGTTTTGAGCATAGCTCCTCCCCTTTCTAGTTGGCCACACCCCTTCCCATTGACCTCACCCATTCAGCTGTCTCCTGCAGCCCCCCTTTGATTTGAAGCCACCAGCCGCCACGGCTTATATCACATAACATAGTCTTGACTTGCTATTTTATATTCAGGAGAGAAGGGAGACGGGGACTGATTCTTATGCTGTTTAACTTCTGGGTTCAGCAGGGTAGACTGCGTGCCAGTAATTACCTTGTACTGTAGGTTTAGGAAAATAAATGATAGTGGAATAACCTCAAGTCATGAAATCTAGGTCCTGCAAGATATTTTATGTATGACACAAATCAGACTACTTCATTTTCCACTTCTAACACTTTTTTAGTTTGACTGTCTAATGGGCTTTACATATTTTCCTGTGTCTTTTTATCTGGGTTCATAGAATCACAGGAATGTAAGATGTTACTAGGCTAATAACCCTCGAGCCTTTTGAAGCCTAGCCATTCGTACTCCAATTTTCACAATTATTGATACCCAAGAACTACAGCAGCTTTGGTATATGATTGTGCCTTAGGGCATCTACAAGCTGGCCCTGTCCATGAAGGTGACAAGCAAGGGGTGAATTTGTAAATTACCATGTGCTGTTTAAAATTTCATTTGAAGAAGCTTGAGGAAAATCTTTGTTTCACATGAAGGAGGAATCTGTTCTAAAGGGGTAATCTCTGAGACACATACCTGACCCTCTAATATGTTCTGTTTATGTCACAGGCAAGGTTTAGATACATAGATTGGGTAATTCTAATAGTGTTTGTTTTAAAATGTGTAGCAGATCCATCATAGCTGGACTGGATAATAACTTGTAGGTTAGGTATAGATCACCCTTCAGTAGTCTGTAGAAGAGTGAGACTGAGGGTGTGTCTTGAGCAGTTTTGTTCTTTACTTTTGAGGTAAATGTTAACTTTTTATAGTGTCAGTAGGAAATCCAATGATTTCCAGTACCAAAATCAGAAGTCCCAGTCAACTGTTGTAGATTTGTTTTGGGGTATATATTTGGTATCAAAACAGAAAACATTTGCTTTTTTTTTCTTTTTAGTGTTTCTGTTATGTAGTTTTCTGGCTGTTGTCCTGGGTTTCTATACTTAGGAAAAAAATCATAAATCATCTATTAGGTCCATTAGCAAAACTCTCATCTGTATATTCTTTATAGCGGCCTTGTATTTTATGTTTATTGTAGATATTGGTCTGGGGTGTATTATTGAGATCAAGTAACATGACAGTATAAAATACCTTTTCCTAGCATGTAATTAGCAAGATAAACCACGCACCTTCTGTTGCAGTCATACCTTTCATTGTAACCAGATAATTTTGGATACTGTTCAACTGCTACATTAGAGCTCTCACTCTCATTAATACACTTATAATACTTGCACATAGCACATTTCTTCATCATGCCAGTTATTTCCACCTTCCTGTCAATATTTTCTGCTTGCTATTTTTGGTTTTACTGGGCACAACATAAAATATTTTTTTTTGTTAAAAGAGAAGAATCTAATGGATATGTTGCTAAAAAGGAGACATCTAAATTGATTATTGCAGACAGTTGCAGGAAAAAGTGACACCAGGAAGGGTAATGTGGTTTAAACAAGTTTTGGAAAGCAGGGATGAAGTGCTCAAAAGAAATAGCCTGCATAAGATGGCAGATTGAACTAAAGCAATGATGTAGCCCTTTACAGTAAAGTTAAAAGTGATTATTTATTTTTATTTATTGACCGGGAAAGTCTGACTAGGTTCCACAGAGCCTGTTTTCAGTGGAGGCCTGGGGAGAAATACTCCAGATGCATGTCTTTGGAATGTGGGAGGAAACTGGAGTACCTGGAGGAAACCCATGTGAACACAGGGAGAACATGCAAACTCCACACAGAAGGCACCCCAGCCGAGAATTGAACTGGAGAACCTCTTGCTGTGAGGTGACAACGTTAACCACTGCACCACTGTACCACCCAAGTCTATAATTAACAACAACGGACAGATGATTTGCATAATGACATGAAAATGAAGTTCAGTTTTTTACCCACTCTTCTGTATGGTAAAAAACAAAATATCAAACAGCTCTTAGATAATACCTATAGAAGGATGAAATGGTTTGGTATGATGAAGAAATACGATATGTGCACGTATTATATGTTCATTCATGATGGCACTAATGTAGTAGTTACACATTATCTGCAAATAATTGGTTGCACAGAAAGGTATAACTGCAACATAAGGGTAGTGGTTTATCTTCTTAGTCACGTGTTGTGTGAAGTATTTTATCGAGGAAAAACTAAAAGGATTTTACAAAATAAAAAAAAAGTAGCAACAAAATGATAATAATGTGATACAAACAATGCCTTAAGGAAACATTTAGTAGAATGCATTAAATTTAACAGATTCTTATTTTTTATTTTAAAAAGTACCAGTTCGTGAAAGAAATGTCCCTTGGAAGGCTAAGATGGAATTCAAAGTGTTGCTGTGGTGTCTTAAATTAAATGTTTCAAAAACATCTGGACTAAGACTGAGGCTGCAAAATTAAGAACAGAAAGTAAATGATGTGCTTTGTCTTGTTTTATTAACTAAAAACTAAAATGGAATTTTTTTATAAGTGCTTTAACAGCTTTTAAGATTTTTTTTTCAGTTTGAAAAGATATTTTGTGAAAAGTAAGTACCGGTTATCATTCAGCATTTACACCTTGTTATGTGTCAGCTGTTCTTTCATCATGTGATTTAACAGCAATTAAAGTAGTGCAGGTGACTTTTTTATTCATTTTGATGACTTCTTATGTTGAAAGGGATGAAAGTGCTCAATAAACTGCAGTGCTGTTAGTTGACTTTTCTAGGTATTAATTGGTTACACCACAAGGGGCATTGTTTCATCTCTCGCCACATGTCTGAGTATAGCGGCTATCTTAGCTAATTTCCTCTGTTACACCACTGCCACTGATATGTGATGGTTTGCCATATATCTCCTCCCCAGTTAGGCAACTATTGCTACCTCCTAGACACCTAGAGTACCTTAAACACTGAGTGATTTGCTGCTAGAAAAAACTAGCCTAAGCTAGCTCTGTTCTAGTGATATCCATATACCAACTTGGCCAGCATTAACCTTCTTCTTCTTCTTCTTTCGGCTTTTCCCGATTAGGGGTCACCACAGCGGATCACCTGTCTGCTCATGACTAGCAGTGGAGTTTTACAGTGTCAAGTTGCCAGCCCAACCTTCCACAGAAGGCACACACATGCACACACTCACACTTAGGGCCAATTTAGAGTATCCATTCCACCTACAGCATGTCTTTGGGATGTGGGAGGAAACCGGACCACCCGGAGGAAACCCACGTGACTACAGGGAGGACATGCAGACTCCTCACAGAAGGCACCACAGATGAGAATCAAACCAGAGAACCTCTTGTTGTGAGATTGCAATGCTAACCACTGCACCACTGGCCAGCATTGACCTACAGAGTTTAATATGTATGCATGACTTGAGCAAATATCAGGGACCTTTCAGTAACCCTTCCTATTTTCACTTTCCACAGCACCTTCCATCTCCCTGGAAATTGGATTAAGTAACATCACCATCTGTGATGTTCCCACAATGTGACAGTAATCAAGGAGCCTGAATCCTCACCAATGACACTGGAGAGGGATGTTCACTTGGAATACGAATGGACACACTCAGTATTTCCAGATGCAGACTTCTCTGTATCAAGCACAATTTTCCTTAAGAGCACATGGGGAACACACTCAGTCCAGGATATGGATTTCTATATCTGTCTCCCTCCAGGTCCCCAATAAAACTGCCCACTGGTACAGCTCTAGGGTTATGTCCTCAGCCGAGTGCCCAAGCCAGGTCCTCCAGCACCCATTCTGTGAAACCAGTGCTTCATTTCCCTGCCACCAGTAGCTGACACACACACACACACACACACACACACACACACACACACACACACACACACACACACACACACACATACTCTTTCAGATTTAATTTACACACACACACACACACACACACACACACACACACACACACACACACACACACACACACACACACACACTTGGCACAGATTACCTGATCTACCAACTTTGCTCAGTCTATAAGGTAGAGTCACTATCACCAGTCAGTTACTATAAGGCTCTTAAAAGGGTATCCAATTGTACTGAGTGAAATTAATATTAATTCAAATGGTAATGTTGACCAAACAGCCAGGCTTTCAGAAGTGGCCAGAGTTATCACCCAATAAATATATGCAAATACTCTCAAAGTTTTAATATTTTTCTAAAAGGTCCAGCCACAATGAGAAGTTTAAATGTATTTAATACTAAATAATAAAAGAACACAAAAATACTAAATATCTATTAACAGTAAACACCAGTGCTTTAGTCACAGGAATATTGAAAATAACACAGCTGGAAAGAGTCACACAGTTACAGAAAAACATTTCTTCTACTCTCATTATAGTTTCCTGACTAATCTAAAAATAATTACTGTTACCTAGTTAAGTTACTTACTACCACAAGGCAAGATGATGTGGGTGAGTGCTCCTTGTTGTCAGATCCAAGACAGAATATAGAATGCCCCTGAGACTTCAGTCTCCTCTAATATTATAACATTTCTGTATAGAATGACATCACATACATCTGGTCATCTGACCTCTGGTTCCCTTGTTATCACCAACACCAGAGGCTGACAGGATTTTAGCATCTACATGTTGCTCAGATCTACTGGAAGTCATAAAACTATAAAACACTTCCTTTCTTCCTACAGGAGCTAATAAAACCTACTTTGTAGAGACATTGCATCTCTGGTTTCATTCAGAACTGTGAGATAACATCTTTGTGGCTTAATCCATAAAGTAATTTAACTTCAGATATATTTTTTTCAAAGCCAGGTGGATTAAGATTAACCTCTGCCTTTCCAGAATATGCTGTTGCAATGTATACATTTAAACAGTTACAATAATGCATATACATTTATTTTCCTCCCATCAGGGTGCAATGTTGATAAATTTTAGCACACTCAAGCAAACTTCAAATACATTTTTAGCACAATAATCTGAACAAATCATTTTGATATATAAATGACAAATAATTATTTACAAAATTCCAGCTAGCTGTGCTGGCATATATTACAGATCCACTGCCCTATTTCTCCTGGAATGGCTGGCAGTACCTCCTCTCATCACACCATCATCAGCATTTATCATTGTTTAGACAGAGATCTACTGCAATATCATAAAGCTCAGAAACAGCCACAGACATTTGGCATTCAAAGCAGTCAGATATAGCACCATGTTTTTTTTTAGCCCATGCCACATGTTCTATATACCCATTGTATCAAATGGTTATTAGACCTGTTATGGTTAATCTTAGATTCATAGACTGTTACTAGACTAATGACCTGGTGGGCCTTTCCAAGCCTAGCCAAGTTTTTCTAAAAGAATAATGATGTCTTGTATCCAAATAGTACATTGACAGCCAGGCGTTTATAAGCTACCTCTGTCCATAAGGGACATGGGTTGCTAAGTATGTCATTTCTTTGCTTAAAATAAGTCAAGCACAGTCACAAGCCTTTATGAGACTGTGCATCAGTATATGCAAAACAGTACATAAGTGCAACATTGTACAAGTATAAAGCCATAGGAACAGTTCACAAGAAAGACCAATAAATTGTACTGATCTGAAAAGAATTATGCAAGAAAAGCAATGCTGAGATTTGTCTTAACAGTTACTTGCCCTTTAACATGCCTACAAAAATGTCCCTGACTCGTATTATTTCTTCTGTTCTCAATAACAGGCAAATCAGTAAAAAAAAATCATAAAACAGATTTATGTTTTGATGTGTAGCACTTTTTTCCTCTGAATAGGTTCTATAGACATTACCTCCTTTACAAATTAGAAAACATTGAAAGATAAAGATGGATAAAGTGCTTTTTTCCTGCATGACAGTTTTTTTAGGCTCTGAGCTCCTTTTTCTCATCCTTGTGAGAACTTCCACCTAGGATTAATGTGTGAAACTTTCTTTAATAGCTGGTTGGTTCTGCTGCATTATCTAATTCCCTGATGTGCTGTTTTCTGGACCCATGGATTTATTTACTCTGTCACTGATGAAAATAGACCCCTTTGATCTTTCTCACACACTGGCACTACTTAGCCTTTATACCATCATATCTGATTCATGCTGTCTCTCATTGCCCTTTTTTACAACTTTATGCTGGTGCTTTCTTTTCCTTTTGATGGTCTCAGTGTCTCTCATTTCTTCATATTGTATCAGTGTGAACTTTTTTATTCTTTCTCCCTATATCCATACAATTTTCAGCTCCATCTTTTTTAGTTCAAGTATATGGTCTCCAGACTAGACCCTCCCTGGGATTCAATAAACTCCGTGTGAAGCCTATACAGAGTTTACATGTTTGAGCAGTGGTGTTCAGTGAGCAGTAGCACGCAATGCATATTAATTACACGTGTCTTGTCTAAGCCGGGTTTCATGGCTGGCAACAATGTTGCTGGCCAAGAAACCATGTAAGCAAACATGGATATCAATTCTGTGTAAAGCAGAGCACCTACGGTCCTTGGATTTGCACAGAATGCCATAATGATCACTAGGATTTCACAGATAGTTGTCAATCTGTTAGTGCAACACATCTGCACAAAGGCCAATATAATGACGGGACAAATAACTGGAAATAGGGATGTATTTGACATTGATGTTGCATAGAAATGTGTTAGAATGAAACTCTCTCAACCTCTTAGAGCAAGAAATCTGGACAAAGCCATAAATAATGGAGGGACAAAGGCCCAAAACTAGGGACAGAATTTTAATATTGGTCTTCCAAACCTAGAAAGTTTAAGGAATAATAGGTTGTACAATACCATGAACTTTCTGAAGAACATGAAGTTTGAAACTCAAATGTCTGTCATCAGATTCTGACTTCAGTCTACAATGTCATATCAGTGATTTGCCAGAAAACCAAAATGTTATGAGAAAAAAATCAACAATATGAGACAAAAAGTGGACATTCTGCACAAATCAGGGACAGTTGAGAGGTATGATTAGTCAAATGTATGTAATTTTGACTCACATCAGTCCTGAGATCATCCCAGTGATATGGCAGAGAGCCACATATTTTATAAGGAAAACATAGGTTCATAGGTTCATAGGTGTGTACTAGGCTAATGGCCCTGGAGCCTTTACAAGCCTAGCCCATAAGATTACCCTGGCATCGTGTCACCCAACCTTAGTTCCTAGTGCTTCTGTTGAGTAGAGCCACTGGAGTGATCCCCAGGGTGAATTTTCTATTTCCCATCCACTCATCAAGATTTCTCTTGAAAAGGGCCACTGAGGTGCCCTGTTTGACAAGTATGGAAAGTCTATTCCATAGCATGGGCAGTCTCTGGGTTATGAACCTGTCTCTCTAGCATGTTCTTTTGGTTGTGGTAATGAGGTTGAGGTCTCTGGATTGTGTGATGCGGAAGGATTAGGATTTCTTTAGATGAAGCATTTTTAACTGAGCTGGGTCAGACATGGCTTTGTAAGTCAATTAGAGATCACCTCTAAGTAGGCATTATGAGGGAGAGAATAGTTTGAGTTTTTGAGTCTGTCCATATATAACAAGTGTTTAAGGCCTAGGATCCTCTTTGTGAGGTATTTTTGTGGCCTCTCCAGTTGTTGCAGGTGTCTAGTGATGTACATGCCAAATGGGGCATTGTACTCAATGACTGGCCTAATGAGGGAAGAGTAGAGGGAGACAATGACCTCTTTCTTCCTGGATGCAAAACCCTTAGTAATGAGATGTGTCACATAGAAGGACTTTCTGACTACAGTGGCAATGTGTTGGTCAAAACAGAGGTCGCTGTCAACCTGTGTTCACAGATCTCTTGTAATGCCTTCTGTGTTCAGTGGACTATCATCGATGTGGTAATTCATGGGAACCGGGTTTTTCCCAGATGGGAAGGGTTTTTTCCCATCTGGACATCCTGGGAATATCTGGACTGGTGAGAGGTATGAATGTGAAGTGTATGGTCAAAACACAATACAGGACAGTGTGCCCACAGTGCAGACTATTGTTATATCCCATTCCTGGAGTTTTGTACTGAAGCTGTGTACATGATCTGTAATGGGACATGGACTGCCATGTAAAATGAGCACTCAGGGGAAGTATCTGCATTAAATAGGGACACACACATGAATTGTACAAATGAACACAGGGAAAGAATACAGGTGGAACTACCTAGTGTACAGCAGAGGAGGGCATGTCAATGGAAGATGGTTGCAGCAGCAATACCAATCTCATATCTATATATTACATAGGGACTATACAGTGAAAGTGTGTTTTATGTGACTGTCACACAAGGTGACATAACAATGGGGAAGATGTCTGTGTGAGGTAAGCATCCTTACATGAATAATGCAGAGGACATTTATCAGGGATCTGACATACAATTAGGGTAGGATGCATATTGTGAAGCTGTGCAAACTGATATGCCTGAATAAGACTGCACTGCAGCAGAGGTCTCCAGCAAGGTGGGCAAAGGTAAAGGCTCATAGCAAACATGACAAGAACCAGCCACAATCATGGACAATATCAGAATAATACCACCAGTAATATCATGCCTCTGACATAGCTTATGTGATTTACAGTGATAAGAGATGAGTCTGCACACACACACACACACACACACACACACACACACACACACACACACACACACACACACACACACACACACACACACACACACACTCACACACACACACACACACACACACACACACTTGAACAACTTTTATGATACATCCACACTCTATGAGGCCAACCACTCACAATTTCCTGGCACTGTTAACATCTGCTGCAGATGTTAGGAGGGGCACTGCTATACCTATATGCAACAGTATGGGCAAAACAGGTTAGCTGCCTTCTGTGCATGGCATACATATATATATAGCACAATCCACACTGTCATGAATGATATACATGCCATTAATGTTGTCAAACATCTTCTTCTGTAGTGTGTGCATAAGCAGAACAGGTAGCACACATGCATCTGGTGTAGCAACTTGATTGGTGTTCCGCACCGTCAGATAGTCACATATATTCCAAAGAAAGAATACCTAGGTATGACCAATAAGCTGTGTAACAGTTCATTGTTACAAAGTTGGGATACTTCCATTACACATCACTGGAAGATGTGTAGGGAGGTACACGAAGAAGGGTGTATGTGTACAGTTATTGGTGTGACGAAGGTTGAGAACCATGAAGGCATTATGGCTTCAGATGTTGATGTCCTTTACATACCCAGTATTTGTGTTACATTCAAGGAAGCAGTCAACACTGTGATCACATGCTCGTGGATGCACCACTTACCATCTACCGTAGCACATGGGTCACATACTGTACTTATTGGTCTGATTATAGGGTGTGACATCCACATTATATTTGGGTGGTGTGTTTGTTTCCTGAATTAACAAATCCCCTCATGTATCTTGTCAATGCAGGCATTGTCATGGTTGTGGCAGCACTGTTTGTTATGTGTTGCTACTGTCTGTATTATAGTAATATCACAGTTGGAGTCAATGATTGCCCACATTTGTAGTCCTTCAGACAGATGTGTGGGCACAGCATGTCTGTGTCATCTGTGATGTCCATCACTTAACTAATGGATACAAAACGGCCTAAGAGACAGCCCTGATGTATGGGCCTGATCACTGGACCTCAAATATAGGTCATGTCATACATTTTAACATAGTGAGATGTCATGTATGTGATACACTGGTCTACCCACTTGGTGATATAGCTGTTCATGGTCACATATGACAGTGTTGATTGAATACCTCAGTGTGGATTTGTGTCAAATGCCTTGACTTGGTCAAGTTCCAAGATGATACTGTTGTCATCAGGCATGACCTCTTTGAGGACATCTATCAGGTACAACAGATGGTCAATAAGCCATCTTTCACATTGCGGAAATATCATGTGACGTTAAGAACTGATATAAAGAGAAGGAAGAGGCGGAGTAACAGTTCATTTGAAAACGTTTTGAATGTTAAAAATGAAAAGTGTTGACTGTTTGTTGTTTTATTTAATTAACCAAAATCTATTGTAGTTGATTTTGCTTAACATTTTGTATAAACATACCTTGTGGAAATAGTTCAGAACAGTGTTTACTTGGGTACAGAAGATAAATTACAAAGAGAACTGCTTGGTCCGTTTTCTGGCAGCTACTTTGGTTTTACAGTTTCAACGGTTTTCCAGATACAATAGACATCATATAGCAACAACAAAGGTCTGTTGCACCCAGCCAGAATATGACTAGTGTACATGTAGAAGAGTCCATGATTACATGTTGGTCAACCTCAAAGTCGAGGAAAGTCAGGATGTCTCTGTTTATGCATATATGAGGTGCTATCCCCTCTACTCAGATCAATGCATATTGATGTACACCCTTGTATGGGAGTATATCCTGTGGGAATGGTATGCTGAAGTGTGTATTCAACCATATCAGGAAGGTGCATGTGCTGAGTCATGCCATAGGTTATCTGAGATGTTGTCACAGGCCATTGCTACTGTGTGATAAAACTGGTTGAAAGTAACATAGTGCATACTGTCTATTGTAATTTGGCCTAGGGTTTTGACACAATCATTTAAAAAGCACATAACATCCGAATATATGAAAAAAGATATAAAAATATTATAAGTTATAAAAATATGTATAAAACAGCATATCAAATATTTTAAAGCATTCCTTAAATTATGATGAGAACTTACTAAAGATTAAAAATTATTAGAGAAACAATGTTTAAACTTTCAGATGTTCTTTCAGTAATGGTTTCAAAGAGAAAAAGCCATTCAATGCAGGTGGAATGTGTGCATTTAAATGTAAAATCCAGTAAAATTCATCTAATTCAGTTTTTTATGTGATGTTCCCACCACGTATAGATTTATACAAGATGTGTAATATACATAATTTAAACATATGATTGTGGCTTTTATCTATCTGATGCTTGTAAAGAGCATTAATGAGAACCTGTCACATGCACTCAGAAATATGACTTCCTATTCGCTCTTTAAGTTTCTGGTGAGTTTTGCCGACTTAATATGCCTCACACTTTTCGCATAAAGCTAGATATACAAGGTGTCTAGTGTTACACTTCCCAGATGCACGTAATTCAAAATCAAGACCATTAGCACTGTGAACAAAGGAACCACTTGTATAAACAAATCTACAGTAAACACAATTACCACATCTAAAATTCCCTTTCTTGACAGTGTTAAAAGCCATAAAAGTTTTCGGCTATTTATAGCATAACAATTGTTTCAAGTCAGAACATTTCTTATAACTAAAAAATGGCTTACTTGTAATAGTAGAACTCAGTTCTGGTATATCTTGTAATATATGTCAGTACTTATTAAAAATTAGTTTCACTTGAGTGGCATTTCTATTATATGTAAGTATGCATCGGAGTATCACTAGAGGCAGAGTTTGTGAGTATATTTCTAGCCGTACATTGATGTACTACTTTATCACATATTTATTAGCAGTATTTTCAGCATAACCCCTACCAGTAAAATTTATGGTCATATCTTCTAGTTGACTGTTCATTAAGGTGTCAGATGTCTTCACCCTAACTACCCTCATCATTTGGCTTTTAACTACATTATTAAATATAAAGTGTGGATGAATTCTTCTCGTATGCAAGTAAGAATTGTGTTTGACAGGGCTTTTATACAAGGTGACGTATGGTACTATCAGCCACCTTAAAAACCATCAAGTCAATTTTATCTTTTGTAAAGTGTTTTTTGAACTTAAGGATATCTAAAGTATTCAAGATGTATTGATAACATTTTTCAAAAAGATCTGCACTACCGTGCCATATAAAAAACAGGTCATCCACAAATCATCGGTAAAATGCAGCATTATTCAGAAATGGATTATCAGTGGATAGAATTAATCTGTGCTCCCAAATGTACATGACTGTGTTGACGTAGGTATTAGCGACTGGTGTGTCCATTGCTACTCCACTCTCCAGTTTATATAGTGTTTGCTGAAACAGAAAAACATTGTTAGTGAGAACCATATTTAGTAGCTGGTATAAAATATTGATATATGATTGGGTGCATTTGGAGAATTCAAGAAGGTATTCCTTCACTGACTGGATACCAACATTGTTGGGTATCACGGTGAAGAGAGAATCTATGTCAAGGGTAGCAAAGTAACATCCATTCAAATCACTGAGCTGTGACCATGCCTGTAAATGTTGGAGAAAGTCAGAGGTATCCCTAATAATGGTACTGGTCTTATCAAAGCCTGTCCTCATCTTATTTTTCAAAAATTTAGGGACAGCCTTTGTTAACCAACCTCTAACTGACACTATCAGCCTGAAAGGTGGGTTGGTTAAAGATTTATGTATTTTGGGTATACCATATATGAAGGGTAGCTTACGGCTCTCTACATAGAAGTAATTAAACATCTGGATGCTTATTTTATCCTCATTAAGCAGTACCTCTAAAAAGTTACATACTGTGCTACCATAGTCGTGTCTTGTAATATGTGTGTAGTCTTGACTATTCAGCATATCTTCCATGTTTCTAATATAAGAACATTTATCTAGTACAACAATACCTCTGCTTTTATTTGTTTTCAGTAAGTACTGCTTGATTTGTTTCTAAATTCAAAACATCTGCCTAAATACTTCATCCTTAAATTTTCAGGGTCTATGTATTTGTTTTCCCTCAAGTGTTTGGCAGTGCTCTGTACAGACTCAGATACCTTGTGTGACATTTTCCTGTAAAAGAACAATTGAAATTTCTCCAATACCTAGTTCTATACAAGACAACTAGCCTGCAGTGAAAAGCACAATCCCCATAATTGCAAAGTGGATACTCCTGGCACTGATTGATATTCTCACTCCAACTGTCTAATCAATAAAAAAGGGCCTGTTGCCATGGATATGAACTTTCCCACTGTCTCCATTACTATCTTGGTGGATATGAGCATCCTGAGGCAATGTAGAAATTGCCTCATGTTTACTGACAACAAGTTAGTTCTCAAATAAACTGATATGGTATGTGAGAGATGTATTTAAACAATGTCACTGGAGGCAAAACTCTCACCTAAAAGTACTCCTAATGTCAATAAGGTTGTCAGTAATACAAACACTGCATTCATCACACACAATTCAAAGCAGGCATATGCTGAGGCAATTAAATGTAACCTTCCTTAACCACAAAGACCTTCTAGATGAAGTACACATAATAAATGCCCTCAGCAGCCCTAAATGCACTCTTTCAAAAAAACAACCACATCAACACATAGAGCTACATCTCATGGAGCCTCTACTTCTAACCCATAAGGCAAGCCACCACACAATCCAACATTCTAATCATTGGATACTCCATCGTGAGACATACTAATGTCCCTCTCACCAGACTGAGTAAGGAGAAAGTCATGGTCAGTTACTTATCAGGGTCTAGGATCCACCACATTACGCAGGTCATTGGACCACAAGTACCAATATGACTCAGTCATAGTCCATGTGGGAGTAAATGACCTGAGATTTACCTCTCTACACTATATGAAAGAGACATCATGGAGCTCTCAGAATATGTGTTTCAGGCTGGGATGAGACTACCATTGAACACCATTTTACCTTTTCCAAGGATGATGCCACAATATGAACAAAAAATGATTGACTTTAATAATTGACTTAGTTTCTGGTGTCATTCTAAGGGGGTGCAATATTTGCCAGCATGGAAGGAGATGGTCAACAGACCACGCTGCTTTGTCAGGGAAGGTCTGCATCTCTCCCTGCTAGGCTTTTGAATATTAGCTAAAACATTGTTTTCTCCCATAGTGCCTTTTTTAGGTAATGCTAAACTGAAAGTTCTTCTGACATAGCAAATCAAAACCAAGAAAATCTAAAGATATTACTGCTCAATGTAGGAGCATAAACAAAAAACTCCACTCCCTAGAAGCTGTCTTCACCCTAGAGAATGCTGACATCTATGTGTTCACTGAGACATGGTTTAAAGCTGCAAAGAACACACAAACAGTACTAGATTATCATGCCTTCCACACATTTAGACCAGCTACTTCACAGGCAGGGACTAAAGGTGGAGGTGTCTCTGTTTACATCAAAGATAAACAAACCGAGGGGGTGACCTAATGGTTAAGGTGTTGCTTTACAAACACAAGGTGCAGGGTTTGAGTCTCACAAGGGATAATTGGCTGGGCTTAAAATGGCTCGCAAGGGCAGTAAGCTTAGTACTAATCTATGAACCTATGAAATATACTTCAAGGCTGGTCAAACAGGACAATGCACTTGAGCTGCTCCATGTTCAAATCACCATAGGCAAAATCCAATACCCTTTCCTTGCAAGCTATTGGCCCCCATCCATGACCCAGGAAACCCATACCATGTATTTAAACTTATTGGAAACATTAACCATCCAACCCAATACCATATTCATGGGTTACTTTAATTACCCCACTATTAACTGGGAATCCCATACACATACACATCAAATACACAGGCACAGAGATTCCTGGATTTTGTCAACACAAACTCCCTGGACCAGATAGTGAATACACCAATCAGGGAAGCAGCCGTACTGGATCTGGTCCTCACTAATATGGAAAAGTGCTGCACACCCCTTCCTGTAATGTCTTCCCAGGTAAGGTTAGGCCACAAAATGGTCTCCTTTGAAATAAAAATAAAACCTGGATCCCCAGCTAAACCTGGAATATTCAGGAACTACACTAAGGCTAACCTCCTGCTATTAAGTGATAACCTAGCAAAATTTCAAGCCACCATAAACCCCAAGAACACTGCTGCCTATGCAGAACTGTTCACAGAAACTCTATACAGGCATGTTAATAGCTGCATAGAGGCAGCTGTACCCATCAGGGAGAAGTGCAGAACTAACTCAAAAAACAAACCACCCTGGTGGAATCAAAAAATCAACAGGCGATATAAAAAATCATGGCAACAATTACGAGGTGCACCCAGCAAGATAAAAGCACTCTCATCAAACTAAGCAAACAACTCAGGGGACAAATAAAGTCTATGAAAGCCAAATTTGAGGTAAGTTTGGCCTCCCAGCCAAGGACAACCACAAAGCATTCTTTAGCTATGTCTACAACCTCAAAAGAAATACACAACTGTGTGCAGAGCTCATTGTAAATGGAGCCACCTATAATGAGCCAGAAGATATAACCAACCTCCTGGCAGATAAATTCAGCTCCAACTTTACCCACCTCTCCTTCTCAACCTTCCCTTAGGAAATACCATCAAATATAACAACCCCCACATACTATCACTAGGAAACAGGTCCTTAATGCTCTCTCTACGACCAAGCACTCTGCATCAGTGGGCCATGACAATATCCCAGGATGCCTTCTAAATACCATGAAACATGACCTGTCAATGCCTCTGGAATTACTATTTAACTGTAGCCTCCAAACAGGCTTCATGCCTCAAAAATGGAGAACAGCAACAGTCATCCCTCTACATAAATGTGAGCCATCTACACACCCTGGAAACTACAGACCCATAAGTCTCACTAGTCTTATATGCAAAGCCATAGAAAGAATTAATATAGAAAAGATTAATAGAGATACAGTAAACCTCCAGACACTAGACCCAACCCACTTTGGTTTCATCAAGGGCAGGTTATGCCTACTCAATCTGGTGGACTTTTTTGAGAAGGTAACCAAAGCAATTGTTGAGAGAAAAATGGTTCACACTGCCTACCTTGACCTGGCCAAGGCATTTGACACAATACTCCACTTGGGCATTGTTGACAAATTCAGGAGGTTAGGTACAAACTTGTATGTCACCTAGTGGATATCCAGTTGGCTCACAGACAGGAAACAGGAAGTTAGAATTGGGGAGTCCACCTCTACAAAGAGGCCAGTCACAAATGGAGTCCCTCAGGGTTCAGTCCATGGATTGGTCCTTTTTGGCATTTACTTCTCTGAAGTTAAGGCCAATGTCAATGGTCTCTGGCTGACTAAATGTGCAGATGATTTCAAATTGGGAGCTGTCATTGAATCCCACACTGACACAAATGTTCTCCAGGAGGGGCTCACACAGACAAACAACTGGTGTCAGAGCCATGGACTAAAACTAAATGCTAATAAATACATAATAGTATCCTTTTGGAAGTCATCCATCCCTAGTAACTATCATATTGACACTACACCCCTTAGAGCTACCCCGGTAGTCAGGGATTTAGGGACACACATAAATAGTAATCTAGCCTTTGACCATCATGTGTCTACAGTAGTAAGGAAATCATTCTATGTTGCACAACTTATAAACAAAGGTATGGCATCTAAGTCCAAGGAAGTCATTGTTCCACTTATTTGGAATTCATCAGACCTATCATTGAGTACAATGTCTCATTTGGTATATATCTAACCAAGCATATCTAATAATTGGAACACCCACAGAGGTTCCTCACTAAAAGAAGGCAGGGCACAAGTAAAATGTCCTAGGCAGCCTGCCTCAAGACCCTATCCCTGTATTCTGTCTCCTACAGGCTTTTGAGAGGAGATCTATGTCTGGCATACAGTGCATTGTTAGACTCCACTCTGATGGACCTCCTGCATATCTACAAAACAAACAGCACCAGAAATACCCATTCTAAAGACTTAAACTTTGCCTGTGATATAAATAGGACCTGCTAGAGAGACAGGTATGTATCCCAGAGACTACCCCATCTATGGAACAGGCTCCCCATCCATGTGAAGCAGAGTTCCTCCCTAACCCAATTCATGTGCAACATGGACAATTGGATGGGGAACAGGAAATTCATCCCTAGTTTGGCACCTATGTCTCTAATGGACACATGCAACCTGTAAATGGTTCATCTCAAATTCAAAGGTTCAAAGAAAACTTTATTGTAATTTAGGAAACACAAGTGCAACTTCAATGAAATTTTGGGTATCAGCTCATCATCATCAGAATACAGAGGTAAATTAAGTATAAAAAGAATAAGACATTATGTATACACAACTATTCTAATGACTAATACACATAACAAATAGTTTATAACCTATTTCTAGTCAGGTAAAACTACCCATACATATAAACCTAAACATATGAACAAACAGTACTGTACACAGAAAAAGAGAAGAAAAGGCAGTTTGTTAATATTGCACATAAGGAATTATTGCAATTGCATATTTAGGAGAAAAATATTGCACTTTTGTAAGAATATATTAACTATACTGAATTAAATAATATATCACTTTCAGTGAAATATTACTAGTGAGATCACATTTGGAGGTAGGTGACGTCCAAGTTGATGTCAGAGTTTATGAGCCTTATTACTGTTGGATAGAAGCTGTTCAAGAGCCTGGAGGTCCTACAGCGGATGTTGCGGTACCTCTTGCAAGATGAAAGTCTAGCAAACTAGCCAAATGCTGGATGTGATGCATCTCTAAGTGTTTTGTATGCCTTCTTTAGGCTTCTTGTTGTAAAACGTTCTTGCATGATTGGAAGATTTGTGCCCATTATCTTTTCCGCAGTCCTCACAACTCTTTGAAACTTCTTCCTGTCTGTCATTGTACTGTTTCCATACCACTCAATAAAGTTGCAAGTGAGAATGCTTTCAATAGCTCTTTTATAGAAAGTGGATAGAGCATTCAAAGGAAGCTTTTCTGTTTTGAACCTTTTCAAGAAATGCAGGCATTGATGAGCTTTATTAATTAGCTGGCCTGTTTTTTATTTTTATTTATTTATTTTTTATTTTACATTTGTTTACCGGGAAAGTCCGACTGGACACAGGTCCATTTTCAGCGGAGGCCCGGGGAGAAAAGCTCCACATTACAATACATTACATGAGAGTAAAAAGAAATAGAACATACATACATATGGCATATATACACATCAGGACAACATGCTGGTGATTAACAACCATACATTTAGCATTTATACATACAACAGGACATCATGCTAGTGATTAACATTTCTTACAGTAGACAATCAGAGGTACATTTTTTTTCTTTTGCCTTTTGTAAGGTAAATGTATACAGGTTTGGAAGGTTTCAGGGGAGAAACTGTTTATACATAGCTGCACCCTGACAAATTCTCTTGGTATGGATTAGCCTGGTGAGTGGCATGAGCATAGCCAGTTGCTTAGGTAATGGGTTTTCAGGAGATTTTTGAATTGACTAAAGGAGGTGGCAGAAGTTATTTGGCTTGGTAGTGTGTTCCAGGTTTTGGCAATGGTGTTGGCAAAGAGGGACTTACCAGCTTCGTTTTTTTATTTGATGACAGTTATGAGGTTCTGGTTACTAGATCTTAAGGCTTTAGAGAAAATGTGGGGCTGAATTAGGTGCTGAAGTGCTAGAGTTATCTCAGGAAGGTAGTAGAGTTTCTGCACTATACAGAGTTGATTGAGTAGAAGTGTATGAGGCAACTCAAGCCAGTTGAGTTGCTTAAGGGATAGACAGTGGTGGGACCTATATGAGGCTTCAGTAGCAAACTTGGCAATCTTGTTGTAGCAAGATTCCATTTTATTTAGATCAGTTTGGCGGAGATTGGTCAAGATGGGAGAGGCATAGAGGAGGGTGGATAGAAGATGTGTCCTTGCGATGGTTACTTTGGTGCGTTTTGTCATAAACTGTTTGTTCCTGTAGAGGAGACCAAGTTTTTATTAACTTTCTCAATGGTTTGTGCTATGTGGATGTGAACCTCAGGTTATTGTCTGTTTCTACGCCTAGCAGTTTAGTGTGTGTGGTTGGACGGATTTGAATGTTTTCTTTGGAGCTAATGGTGAAATTATTATTTAGGGGAGGAGCTCTGATAGGACTGAAAATAATTTGTTTGCTTTTTTTGGGATTAAGAAGAAGTCTGATGTTAGTGAATCAAGTTTCAGCTAGGGTGAAGTTATTTTGGGTAAGGGTTTGCAGTTCACTAAGGGTAGGGGCAGCACATATGAAGGTAGTGTCATCTGCATATTGTACTGTTGAGGCAGTGGGAGAGGATGAACAGATCTGATTTGTAAATAGAGAGAACAGCAATGGGCCAAGGATGGATCCTTGAGGGACTCCTATGGTTACTGGTAACAGGGAGGACAATTGGTCCTGCCATAGGAATGCTTGCTGATGGGCAGATAAGTAGCTGTTGAACCATGATATAGAGGAGGGACTTATATTTAGGGTGGATAGGGTATCAAGAAGTAGACTGTGGTTTACCATGTCAAAGGCTTTTGATAGGTCTAAGAATATGGAAGAAACAAATAGACCCTTGTTTTTGTGGTGGTTAACTATGTTGGTGAATGATAGTAGTGCTGTTGTGGTGCTATGGAAAGGTCTAAAGCCATGCTGGGATATGGAGAGTAGGTTGTTATTCTGGAGGTACTGTATTAGTTGAGTATAAACAACTCTTTCTAATATTTTGGATAAAGGCGATAGGATTGCTACTGGGTGATAGTTGGTGAGCTCTAAGGAGTTGCCTCTTGTGTGCAGTGGAATTATATATGACGTTTTCCATGAGGTGGGGACTTTGCATTCTGAGAGAGATCTGTTTATGAGAATAGAGACAGGATAGGCTATAGCTTCAGCTGAGATCTGAAGGAAGTCTGCTGACAGCTTATCAGCTGATAGAGTGGTTGGTTTAAGTTTACCAAGGAGTTTAGATATTGATATGATGGATACAGAGTGGAGGTGAAAACTGGGGCTGCTGTTTTGTATATTGGGGTGGGTAGGGGTAGTTATTGGTGTGGGGCTGCTAGTACTATTTTTGGCATTGGCAAGGGTCTGGACTGTTTCGGTAAAGAATTTGTTAAAATGGGTAGGAATGTTTTCATGGTTTTTTGGTAGCACAGAGGTTGGAGTCGTGGACTTTCCTGGATGCAGTACACCATTTATTGAAGCCCAGAATTTTTGTGGGTTGTGAGCATATTTTTCTTGCATGCTTGTATAGTAGCTGGATTTGTCTAGTTTGATTTGTTTTTGGCTTTGTTATGGAGCTCTACATAGTTCTGTCTCAAAGTACTGGTTTTGTTTTTCTGAAATTGAATCCAGGCCTTGTCCCTTTCTTTCATTATAGTTTTAGTATCTTTTCTTAGCCATGGGGCATAATTAGTTTTTATTCTAATGGTTCTAGGGGGTGCATGATGGTTTAAGATTTTTATGAAGGTTGTGTTAAAGTACTCCATGGCATCTTCTAGAGGTAGATGTTTTAGGGAGGTCCAGTTACAGCTTTATAGAGTATTGATGAGATCAGTAGCTATAAAAGTTTTTTTGTTTCTAACTACTCTGATGATAGGTTGGTTGATGGTTTGGGATCTGTTCCTAATTAAGTAGGTGGGATGATGGTCACTTAGGGTATCTGGAAGACAACCAGATTGCTGTGCACCAGGATCCAGTCTAAGATGGACTAGCGTTTGGAAGTTTTGTCAATTTGAGTGGGGGTGGTTATAGTTTGGGTAAACCTGTGGAGGTTTATAAAGGCAGAGGGGTTATGGCTGGAGCAGTGAAGCCAGTCAATATTGAAGTCTCCTAATAGTGTGGTTTCATGTGGAAGGGAGTTGGAGGTCCAATTAAGCAGGCTTTTCATTACAGTGATGTTATTGCCTGGTGGTACCTAGCCACCTGCAATAATTATATGTTTGTTGGAACTTATGTTTAATTTGGCAAGGATTAGTTCTACATCTTTGAATTCATGGGTATTGTAATCTAGTTGTTCTAAGGTAAGATGATTTTGTAATAATATTGCAACACCTTCACCCTTTTTCTCTGATCTGTTCTCAAGAGAGATCTTCTGAGATGTGTACCCCCAGGAACTTTGTAGATTGTACTCTCTCTACCACCTCATTGTTGATCTCAAGTGGTGAGTGAATGGCTGGTCAATGATAATTTCTTTAGTTTTGTTGACATTCAGATCCAAGTTGTTATTTTTACACCATTTGATCAGAGAGCTGACCTCTTTCCTGTATTCCCTCTCATCATCATCCCTTATGAAACCCACTAGGGTGGTATTGTCTGTGAATTTGATGATATGGTTATTGGGAAATTTTGCAGAGCAGTCATCGGTGAGGATGGTGAATAGTATAGGGCTAAATACACACCCTTGAGGCACACCAGTGTTGGGTGGAATGATCACTAGTAAAACAGAAACAAGGACACACTGAAAAATTCACAACCAAGAACCACAGTATTCTTTGGAATATTATTGCCTTTTATTAAAAAATCTTTTGGACTTGTGGTGCTACGTTTATTTGGGACAACGTTTATTAACTACACTGCTCACTGTAGGATGGACAGCCTTTATTGGTGCCTTGCACACTGAAACTACTGTGGTTCTTGAGTGGAATGATACCTGATGTGTCTTTACCAGCACATGTCTTCTATGGTTTTCCAATCAAGAAGTCAAGAATCCAGGTGTAGAGGCTCTTGTTGATGCCAAGGTTAATTAATTTGCTTATGAGTTGCATCAGAACCACTGTGTTCAATGCCGAGCTTAAGTCAATGAACAACAGCCTGACATAATTGTTCCTCTCTTCAAGATGTTCCAGAGAGAGGTGCGGGGCCAGCAAAATGACATCCGCAGTGGATCTGTTTGGCCAATAGGCAAACGGTAGAGGGTCAAAGGTTGGTGGCAGAGCTTCTGGCAGATGCTGTTTTACTATTCTTTCAAAGTATTTCATGACATTTGAGGTTAGTGCCACCAGTCTGTAGTCATTTAAGCAAGTAGGATTGACTTATTTTGGGCAGCAGGATTATATTAGTTACCCTGAAGTATGCTGGCACTCTTTCAAGAGCCAGGGTGAATTGAAAATAACTGTAAGGATTAGGTACAGTTGTTCTGTGCATTCTCTTAATACTTTGCCCAGAATGTTATCAGGGGCTACAGCCTTCCTGGGGTTCACTTTCTTAATCCGGCTTCTCACTTCTCGAGGATTAAGTTTGAGTACTGTCTCATTCTGACAAGTGATTAGCTTTGTAGCCTCCAGGTTGTTTTTCTCTTCAAATCTGCCATAAAATGAGTTTTGCCTGTCCAGAAATTCTGTGCTGTCGTCACATTGAACTGACTTAGTCTTGTAGTCAGTTAGCTGCTGACTGACTTTCCAGAAGCTACTGGTATCCCTCACGTTCTCAAAGCAACTTTGTACCTTTCTTTCATACTCTGTCTTGCTTTCTTTGATTCCCCTTTTTAGGTTAGCCCTTGCTTTACTAAGACCCATCTTGTCCTTGGCCCTGAATGCCTCATTCCTTGCACCCAGAAGCTCATACACTCTGCTGGTTATCCAAGGTTTTTGATTAGCTCAGACTGTAATCTTCTTGATTGTAGATATGTCTTCCACACATTTTGAAATATATGCCATTGTAGTGTGGCTGCTTTTCTGAAGATGGCCCAGCAGGTATTATCAAAACAGTCCCTGAGACTTTCCATTGCACCTTCATTCGAGACTCTGATCAATTCCTCTTTTTTTTTCCTCTGATCAGCAGAGCAAGTAAGTAAGTAAGCAGGCTTTAATCTTATTGAAATATGATCAGATCTACCCAAGTTTAGCTACTGCCCTGCTTTGTATGCTCCCTTTATGCTGGTGTAAACCTTGTCAAGGATATTTACTCCCCTTGTGGGAAAGTCTACAAATTGATGGTAGTGGGGTAGCACTTCTCTGAGATCTGCTTTATTGAAGTACCCAGCTATCACCTATGCACAGTCAGGATTTTTACTTTGCAGGTCACATATGGAGTTGTGCAGTATACAAAGTGCCTCAGCGGTATTAGCACAAGGTGGTAGATACACAGCTGTTACATAGACACCATTAAACTCTCTGGGTACAAAGAAAGGTCTGTATTTCATTGTCAAGAATTCTACATTTCCAGAGCATTGTACTTGTATAATTTCACAGCTTATACACCAGTTTTCATTTACATGGATGCACAACCCACCTCCCTTAATATTTCCACATAGAGCTTGATTTCTGTGAGCTCTAAACAAAGTGAAACTCTAAGTTCACAGGACTGTCATTGATTTCGGCATGTGGCCAAGTTTCTGTAAATATTAATAGACAGGTATTCTCACCTTGTTTGTAGTGGTAATCTCAAGTCTAAGAAAGTCCATCTTGTTGTCGACTGAGCACACGTTGGATAACAAAATTGAAGGTAATGCAGGCCTGTGAGGGTTTGTTTTGGCAGAAGATAAAACGCAAAGCCCCAGAAGTTCTGTGAGTGAAGCAGGCCCCAAACATTCCCCAGACAGCAAGGAATTCAGCCAGCATGTCTGCACTGCGAAACATTTGATTTCTAGTTACTTTTTAAAAGTCTGAAAAATGATTTTTGCCATTTTTTGTGAGAAAAAGAAGTCAGATTTAGCATTCTTTTGTGATGAGCTGCCACAGCCGCCACTTTTTTTATCCAGGCTCCTGCTTGTAAATGTTTCATCTCCCAAACCCCTGCTTACACTTATCAAGGGTATCAGAACTTGTCAGAGATTTGAGATGCATGGCTAACCTTAAAAAGGCCCTTGTGGTTGTTAGCCTAGAAAACACCTATGAACCTATGAACATTACGATCATTGTAATGTATTCCTCAATATTCATTCTCGGTAAGGTTATAAAACTTAGCAAATTTCTGGTTGTGATATAATGCATACATTTCATGTTCTACAACTCTCTCACATACCTGAATGATGTGGTTATTGAAAGGAACATAGGTACGTTTTGGAAAATCACTAATAGTACCTACAGTGTCTGACCCAAACGTGGTTTTCAAGTTCAGGTTTCACACAAAGTACTTAAACTCAGCTAAAGTTTTAGAGACATCTGATGTTTGTTCTGGCATAAATGTTAATCCCCTCTTTAACACTGATAGCTCATCTGTATTTAAAATGTGTTTAGAGATGTTAAAGACAAGCACACCTAATTCCTCATTTGAATCCTCGTTACCGGCCATCTCAAAGTGTTCCATTGCCATTTTCTGTATGTTGTTCTCTTTCTCTGTGGGCATGGTTTGGATATTGGTAATGGTATCTTTAAAAAGGGGAACTCTATAGGGTGTAAGGCATGAACTGCATTAGTGTCCACAAAAGCTTGCTGGTTAGCAGTCTTAGTGAACAAGGTGGTACAAGAACCAATGGATAATAGTAGAGTAGTAGGAGGTGGAGCTTGCATAGAGGTACTACTTGTTAAACTATTGGTTGTAGTAGTAAAGAAAGATGAAGAAACATTGGTTACAGCTGAAGGTGGAGAGGGAGGTGGCTGTATAGTGTTACTTGGAAGTTTTTGGCTAGGCTGCGTGAAAGTAGTGGGGAGATCATTCTTGAGCATTGTTGGTAGCTGCTCAGAAACAGGATGTAGATTGGGATGCTGAAGTTGCTTAGCAGATTGTTCGTTGTTCCACACAAAGAAATGTCCCCTCATAAAATCATTTATGTCTACTTGGTTTCTAGCAGCCTTTTCTCAAAGGATGAAATTCGCTCACAAATCTCTGAGAAGAGGTCACTGTATAAGTTTTGTTCGATACTGATAGCTAACTTGGTATATAATATTTCAACTTCAAGCCTTAAGTCTCTTTCTAGGGGCTCAAATAAGGCATTCATGTGCTCCATGTACTTAAAAGAACAGTTCAGATTTAAAATACTGTCAGGTGATGGATGTAAAACCATGGCATTTTCAAAAACCTTTGACATTTAAAGAGATCGCTTGACATTTAAAAAGCCCATAACATCCGAATATATGAAAAAAATATATAAAAAAGCCTGTAAGCCTATACGTTATAAAAATGTATAAAAATGTATATAAAACAGTATATAAAATATTTAACAAAACTCCTTAAATTATGATAAGAACTTACTAAACATTAACATTATTAGAGAAACAATGTTTAAACTAGCAGATGAAGATCTTTCAGTAATGGTTTCAAAGAGATTGGTACTGTAGTAACTATGGTATATACACTTTTGCTTTTCTGTCTAGAGACACACACACACACACACACACACACACACACACACACACACACACACACACACACACACACACACACACACACACACACACACAGTTGACTGCAATGAGAACAGAACTCCTACCTAAGTATGCAGACTACAGAATGAAGTACTATATGCAAGTGCCACATCACAACTCTGACTTTTATAAGAGAGCCTATTACAGAGGAATGTGAGTAGTTGGGGGATATAGCTGTCTCCCCAGCATGTTCTGTTTACATCACAGGCTAGCTTGAGAACCCTGCACTAATTTATTCTTGTCCCATTTGATTTGCAGACATCCAGCATTTCCAGTAGGGCAGGGTCTGACACTGCTCTGTAGGGCAGGCATAGGTGACCTCTCAGCAGCCTGCATGATACTGAGTACAGTGAGAGGTCTTTCACTCTTTCCACGTATGTCATGTTTGGATGTTCTGGAGTCTTCCAAGCACAACTCTATGTCTTCTCCAATTGCTGTAGGTGTCTGGTGAGGTACAGGCAAAAGGAAGCATTGTACTCAATTAGTGGTTTGATAAGGGTAGTGTACAGCAGAGGTATGACAACCCTGGTCTTGGATATGATGTCCATATGTATGATGTGTGCAATGCAGACTGCATGTGTCATCCCTATGGACACATAGTGATGAAAGTGTATATTGCTATCAGCAAATGTTCCCAGGTCTCACAATACTGATTTTGAGCTTACAGGGGTGCTATGTATATCATAATTACTAGGGGGGGGGGGACTTCATTGCCAAAGGAAACAATGAGGCATTATATGCTTTAAGGTTCAGTCAGTGAGTTTAGCATCAATCATTTTGTGTGGCAGCCCCTTCTGTAATATGTTACCATGATTGGGGGACTCTATATTAGTGCATCCAGTTACCAGTTATCTGCAAGCTTGGTAAACCACAGGCCATCTAACTTTGCTTGTGTTTCAGAAAGGTAGTTTGCAAACAGCTGAGGGCCCAGCACAGATCCTTGTGGTATTCTTATGGTAAGTGGCTAGGGATAAAGGTGCAGTGCACATTTTTGAAAGTGTATGTTCTGTCAGTGAGCCAGTTACCTATCCTCTACTACTGTATGGATTAATTCCCACATGGAAGATCTTCAATATGAGACATGAATGGCGGATACTGTCAAAGGCCTTGGATAACTCAAAATAGGTGGTATGTCCTGTTATCCCTCATCCAGGTCTTTGGGGTCAGTATCCAAGATGTCACAAGGATCAATAAGCAAGATCTACTCCTGAAAAATGGGAAAATGGGTTGGGTCAAGTGTGTTGAAGGTCACCTATGTCAGTGTGGATATGGTCCATGTTGATTGTTTTCCCTAGCCTTGCAGATAAGGCTTTCTAGACATATGGGTCAATAGCTGTAGTTTCTTTAACAGTGTAAAGTGAACATATGTGGAAAATATTAAATGAATTTGAAGTGTCACCTCCAAAGAGTGGGGTGACCACAACACAACACAATCATGTTGTAAAGCCAATTGGACCGAATCAAGTGTGTCAAAAAGACATGTGTCTGAAAAGGAGAGCTATTTATGGGATGATTTTTTTTTTTTGTGGGACAGATGCCCATTTTTTTTAGAAAGAAAGGAATGTAGGAATGTCTGGGTCAGGTAAGTTGGGGCAGAGACAGGGATGGTGATGGACACAAAATGGTTGGGAGACACCATGATTGGGGTGAGGGTGGGGACATCCTGAACTCATGGTCATTAAGCTGGGTGACAGTGAGAATTGAGTCCTCACTCACTGGACAGTCATCACTGTCACCTCACTCTGCCAATGGATAGAGTGCTTGACATATCCTTCTCCTCCTCCCAGTACTATGCAAAATGAGGGAGAGCAGCCTCTCCAGCTGGCATAGTCTTAGACCAATGGCGAGGCACACAACCCCATGCAGCTCAGTGCATGTGATAAAATAACCACCTCCTCCACTCCTCTTGTAGAGTACCACTGGACCAGCCTCTGTGGAAGGACTATCTGAAGGTGCAGGTAGTGCAGGTGGAGCAGAGTCAGTTCTACCAGGTTGGCTCCCAGATATGCTGGGCATCAGTGCTGGAGCCATTGGAGGGTGGGGCAGACAGATGCTGTGGGACAGGCCTACCCTGCTGTGCTGTGGAGCTTTTGATAATGTGGTACACAAGGATGAACTGGGCACAGTTTGACAACACATAAAATTAAAAAAAACTTAAAAAATAAAATAAAAATAAAATAAAAATGATTTTCTTACAATAAAATAAAATAAAAAGTATTCATAATATTAAATGAAATAAAATAAAAAAGACACAAAATATTTTTATAGAAAATATGAAATAAAAAAGAGAGCTAAGGATTAGGGTGTGAAAAAAGAGAAATAAGATTAGTACCTTCATATGTCACATACAATGCATTAATACAATTATTTGACTGTATTATCTTAAATTTTACATTTAAGACTATCACCTCCTAACAGATGCACACTATACTACAGTTTGGAGCAAATAATCCTTGACATGTGCATGTACTGGACATATGAATGTTCCAATTATACTGATTACAGTTTATAGCAGGGCATTTGTGCCACTGGTATAGAGGTTTTATTTTAATTTAAATATTGTTGAAGAATTAACAGTACTGTATAGTTGGAACATATGGTATTTGAACACAGCCTCTGACTAAAGTCTAATATTTTACTCTTGGGTTGTGCTACAGACTAATTGCATGCATACTTTAACAGTTGAGATATACATGCTCGATTTGATACAACCCTACAAAATACCAAAAAAGCTATCTTTAAATTTTAATGTTATAATAACAGTACTCTTCTATTGCATACACACCACATGCTTCCTTCATCCTCGCCAATCTACCCCATGGGTTCGGATATTGCACTCACAGTCAATGGCAGCTGTGGAAAAACAGAACAGAAGACCATTATGAATACCATTATTGCCTATATTCAGCTTTCTAACAAATACTCTCCGTAGATGATGCTTACACAGATGTGGGATGTCCTCAGTCCAAAATTCCTCAATTCAACAGTTGTGTGTATCCCTCTTTCTGCTCTGTAGGTCATTATAATGATGCCTACATTGCTCTCCAGTGCATGGGATATCAGTGGCACTGGATACAGCCCAAGATAATCTATCTCAAGCCTCAAACTTATACTGGGAGCCAGAATAGCCCCTCTGCAGATGCCTGTCATTGTGGTTCTTAACTAGAAGTCCAATAAAAATCTTGGACTCCTGGACACCCCACCTCTGTGACTTAAATCTGGCACCTTCCCCACAAATGCCTGCCATGTCTACAATGGATCTATAGCAATGGAGACTGAAACATTCCCACCAATTCTAGTTCTTGCACTTACTGGTAGTTTGCACACTGTTTGAAACTGTTGTGCTCTGCTTACCATCATGCAAATACATTGCTCGGCAGTGCGCAACCCTGAGCAGTGTGTTTGTGGGGTGGAAGTGGAGAACAGCAGTGAGGCATTACATAATTGCAATTACAATTCCAAGGTTATTGGATGTACAGGTAGTTGTGTATGCACTTAACTCTAGTATTTTCTTTGATTATAAGTAGTGAATAAAGTGCAGTTGGTTTTACATTTGCTGGATTGCTTCTTTTGCCCTACAGGACTATGTATTTGAGTGGTTTCCTTGTTACTGTTACCAGTTTGTTTCTTAGTTGTGTATGTGTATTAGGCAAATGAGAAGACCATGCAAGTCCAGACAGCAGAATTATACTTGCATGAATATAGTACACAATATACCCACAGTCACACGTCTGATAATAAATGTGACAATATAGATACATAAATAAATAAATACATAAATAAATAAATAAATAACTGACACAATACCAGTGTGCTACCCCTCATAGACATAATTACTATTGGCTCCACTATCTCTAGTGTTATAAGTGAGAGTGACTATAATGTGAAATGGAACAACAATAAAAGTGTATGGAATATCCTGTATTTGAACCTAGGATCAAGTATATGGCAGTTGTACAGTTACAAATGTTGCCACACGAAGGTTGAAATAACACTTTTGTATCTTTCAGTTCATTGCTATAGACTGCAGTGTCATAAAAGTGAAAACATTGCACACCCTGTATAGAACCCAGGACCATCTGTACTCCAGGCCTACACTTACACTTGCTGCCACCAAACTAATTACATGACATTCCTTATTTTACTAATCATTTTTAAGGTCTCACTTATCAACCGCCATACACTACTTAGCAGGTTTGTGCAATTCCCAATAGCATTAATTGAATGTATCCAGTTTCTATTTTTGGCTGCCCGGGTCCTGTCTGCTTCCTGGTGGGGGGGGGGTGAAGTTGTCCAATTTGCACACTGCTGCACAAACAAGATAAGCACTCCAAAACCAGCATTCATTTCCTCCATTCCCTTGATTGCACTAAACTCCACATCTCACAAACATTGAGCCCCCCCAAAAAATATAGACAAACAAAGAGAGAAAAGGAGAAAAAGAAAAAAGGGGCAAGTAGTCGAAATGAATAAAATCAAAGTATGATATGCACACGAGAAAATTATGGCTCACATCAGATATGTGTACATAGATTTGCATTTGAACTCTTACTCCAGTGAAACTTCAGAACACAAGATGTGTGCCTTATCTTTCTTTGCCACACAAACAGCTTTGCAGCAAAGGATTGAACCTGATGTGCGTACAACCAAATGCAACAGCATCTATGGTGATATCAACCCATACAAGTGTTATTTGCACATTTATTATTTTTGGATGTAGTGCACCTAGTTATCATACAACCTGTCATGAATACTGCTTGCAAATATACAGTTCTGTCTTACATTTCTGTATTTGTTGGACATTCTTCATTTATCTGACCAGTAATCTGAGACATGTAATATGTAAGCTATCATATATCATTGGCCTTAAAATTTGTGAGAATATTAAGTGGAAATAATACCATATGCAGTTGCCATCAAATGAAGGCCAGGTCGGATGCTAAGGAACACAACCTGTGAATTGTATGCTGCTTACTTACATTTTCAACCTTACCTCTAACACTTTGTAAATCTAACCTGACACACCCAGTGAAAGTAAGGTACCCTGCAGTGCTGTTGTGTTTTCCTTCTCCCAACCACTAATCATTCACAGTTGCAATTCATTAACACCAAATACTAAAGGAGTGCCTGCACTATATTTACATCTCCTACATTGGTCCAAATATTTGGGATTCAGTAATTCTAATAAGTTCACACCTCATTTGCATCTTCACCATGCTAAAAGCCCTGAATCTACACCATATCAAAAGGCAACCATATAGCTAGGCAAACTGATGGTGAGACAACTTGTTTATGTTGGGAAGACTGCACATAAGCTATTTCTTCAGGTTATATCTATACAGAAGAATACTGAACTTCAGAAGGCATGCTTCCAATTTGTCAGCTACATACTGCATATGCTGGGATGTATTTAAGAAAAATCTGAAGCAAAGGCTTTTACACTTGTATCTATATGTATTAATCAGAAGTGTACTGATGGCATGGGCATGTTTCTCAAGCCATTTCAGAAGCATACATGTCAATACATGTAAATCAAATATTGTGTGATGAATATGTACAAATGTTTCAGGGACAGTTCCTTTGATAGAACTTTTAACATTTCAAAGATGGAACAGGAGCGAACACACAGATGCGCTATAGACCTGCCTGGTACAGCCGTTACTAATGAAAACAACAGGACGGCAGTAACGGATTTCACCTTCGATTTTTCTTTTGGAAACCTTTCAGAAGAAATGAAGCGTGTAGGAACTAGACTGAAACACACGCAACCTACTCAGACATATGCCCATGTTTCTGGTGAGAATTCTCGCCCAAAAGGTACTGTCAGTAATACGAACAATGACCATAAACGCAATGCGTTACAGAATTTTCTAGGTCATGAATGTAAATTTGATAGTAATACAAATAGGAGCAATATGGATTCCCACCAGTATGGTAAAGGCACTATTAAGGATATGATTTATTCATTTGGCAAGAAGTTAAATATTATTAATAGCTTAAAATTAGACAATGCTTATCTCAATTATTGTTTATCAATTAATATTGTACCTATGGGCCTTAGATTTTACAAGCTACCCTTAGGTATAGATATTGACATTGATGTTCAAATGGAATTTAATACTTTATTTGACAAGTTCGGATTTGAATACATGAGAATGCTTATTAAACACAATGATGCTAAGTTATGCAAAATGTTGATTGAAGTTGAGAAACTTAACAATTTAATTATGCAGGACCTGCTTTTTTCACAATGGGAGACATTATTTTATAAGCAGTTCACTACAACAGAGGTTAGAGCTAATAAAGCTTTTGAACGCAAGCAAAGGAAACTGAACACAGATAGAGATTAATACAGAAGGCACATCAGTTACAAATGGGACAGTACAAAATTTAATAGAGAGGTACAGGAACAATTTGAATCTGATAAAGGAGAATGTAATGATGAGTTTTTTCACACATCCAAGGGAATGCATTATGGCAAGTGGAGAAAAGGAGAAAAATGGAAAATGAAGTATTAACATCTCAATTACCTAATACATCTGGAAAATTGAGTGATAATATTGATGAATACATCATTACCACTAACCATGTATTAAGTACTTACAAAAACTTTAACATTTACAATTATAGTAACATTAGGTTGGAGAAGGCTCATTTTAGTCTGTTATCCAAGGGGTTGAAATTTATTCCGACCCCTAAATTTCACCTAGTAGACAACATACTAGAAGTTAAGAAATTCACTAGGAAGTTGAACTTGGCTTTAACTTTTGGAAATAAGGAAATTGGGACTAGTGACAAATTAGGCAATCTAAAAAGGAAAAGTTGTTTCATTCCACTAAGTAACCCTAATGTCCAAATGTATGACAACAGGGTTACTAGAGAAATATACAAAGCTAATCAACATATTAGAAAGTGTAAGATAAAACATAACATGTTGGTGGAAGAACATGAGGCTCTATATGAGCTGCAGAGCAACCACAACATCAGGATTATGACGCCTGACAAAGGTGGCGGTATCGTATTTTACGACGCCACCATGTATAGTGCTGTCATACTTGATATATTACACAACTCGGGCAATTATGACACAATCTCTCTGAATGAGATAAATATAGCTTACAGGAGAATAGATATGTATCTTGAAGAATATTATATTGAACAAAGAATTTCAGGGGATTTATACAAATTTATGATTGTTGAATTCCCGACTTTGGCAACTATAGTAGGGATTCTCAAGGTACACAAAGGTTATCAGAACCCCCCGTTTCACCCGATTATATCTGGGAGCAAATCTAAGACCTTTCCAATAGGGGTGGTAATTGACACTCTATTAAAACCCATATACAATGAGGTCAAGCATCTAGTGAAGGATTCGTGGGGATTTTTAAAGAATTACCCTATAAATGACTACAATAGAGACATTCTATTCAGCACAATAGATGTGATTGATTTATTTAGCAGTATACCCATAGAGCAGGGTATAGATGCTTTCACTAGATGTTTGAGAAAACACACCGATATGACCTGGGACAGGATATCTCTATTGGCTGAGCTAATGAGTATAGTACTGCAAAACAACTTTATATACTATGAAGGAGAACTGTTCAAGCAAACCAGGGGTGTGGCTATGGGTGCGGCATGCGCACCCATATTTGCTAACCTGGTTATGTTGGACTGGGAGGAAAACACCATATTTAATAGTCCATTTTTCGAGTCTATCGCATATTATTCTCGGTTTCTTGATGACATCTACATCTTGTGGAAAGGAGACAACATATCATATACAGCTTTCTTAACATATATCAATTCCAGTAGTGAATTTTTAAAATTTACATCTGAGGTTAACAACAGTGGGGTGCCATATTTAGACACGTTAGTAAGCATAGAAAATGGCTGTTTAAAATCCAAAATATTCAGAAAAGCCACATTTACTAACTCCTACTTGGACTTTAACAGTTTTCATCCAACCAAAGTTAAAAGAAATATATTTAAAGGCCAGTGCATTAGAGCCATTAGAATGACTTCTAACTACTCAGACATGATCAATGAAATTGAATATATTACAGCATTATTCTCAGCAAGGGGATATGACAATGAAATAATGAATGATATTTCTACATATGTCATTAGTCAAAGGGGCAATAGATATACATCATTGTTAGGAAGTAATAATATATTAGATGCACATGATCTTCATACCTCTGTTTCAGGACCCAATGGTCAGTTAGACAACAACAAAAATAAAGCAGTTCCCATCAGTAGTAATATTTCTAAAAAATTCAACAGAGCCTGTATTATTGAATTTGGCCCATTTAGCCATATTATAAAGGGTATTATGATAAGGAATTGGTACTTATTGACAAGTGAACAGGCAGTAGCTGATATTGTCGGAACAAGCCCTATTTTTATTGATAAAATGGGTAGGAATATTAAGAACTTGTTAGAAGAGAACATCAGAGTTAGGAATGGAGCCGACACACACACTGTCAAATGTGGGTCCTGCAACCAATGTTTTAGCATATACGAAAACAGTCCTGTTATTTTGAAGAACTGTAACAAGACTAACATTTATTTACCTAAAGGTAACTGCAGATCCAATATGCTGGTATACATAGCACTTTGTTCGGTCTGTCCCTCGTTCTATATAGGGAAGACCGAGAGACAACTAAGACAAAGAATTTATTCACATTTATACAGCATTAAAAATAAAGATACAAAGAATGCCTTGGCCAGGCATATTGTAGAGAATGGCTTGGAACATAAATTTAAGTTTGCCATAACAGAAGTAGTAAAAAACAATCCTAGAGGAGGAAATGTGAAAAACTATTTAGCATACAGGAAACTATACTGGCAGGTCTTAACTGACGCTACTACAACCCCAGGTATTAATGATTCCCTTTCGATTAAGCCATTATTAATGTTAAATAGTTAATTCATTCTTCAAATGAATTTTTATATTATCTATTTTTATATGTATAAAGTATTAAATTGCAATATGCACAGATTATGTAGAATGTTTTGATATGTATCTAATTTAATTTAAAGGACTATGTTTCTTTAAAGAATGAGCTTTTTTGGCGCCATTTTTAAATATAAATTGAATACATTTTTATTCTATAATTGTTCTGAAGAAGCTCGCTGTGACGAGTGAAAGTGCTCAACAAACTATCTTGTGGACATACATTAAATTTATATTGTTTTTATTCTAAGACCGGTGGATTTATTTTGCTGACTTCAGCTGTGAAAGGTGGTTTCCGTTTGGTATTTTGTGTGGAGAGGAATTGTGTTGACCCAGACGGTAATTTTTTTGATTCAACATTTCAAAGATGGTTCATTAGCAAAATGTGTCATTTTCCTGTTCTTTTGGTGGGGGGAGCAAAGGTGTGTTACTGTTATGGCACAAATAAGGATATGCTGTTCTTTTGGGGTAGCAAACATAACTTATTGTTATTGCAGAAACAGGGGTACACTGTTTTTGGGGGTGCAAAAGTCACTTAATGTTATCGCACAAACAAGGATATGCTGCTCTTGTTACCTCCTTGTTTTGCATCCTGTCTGTTGTTCATATTTCACATTTCTGGACTGTTATATGTTTCTCCAATGAGTAATACTGACTGGCTGAGCAGCTGCACTGGGCCATGGCCAGATGGTTATTGGGGAGAGCCTGCTAGGAAACCACCACTAACACCCAATGAAGAGTTCCTGGCCAATATCTGAGATCCAGATATCTATTAGGAGAGTGCAGTACAGTATGTGCTGGATGTCGGAGTAACAGTTTGAGAGACAGCAAGCACATCCCAGGAAGAGGAGCTTCCAGGTAGGCTTTGGTATCTAAACAATTCAGTGCTGTTATATAATAAAGCAATAGAAATCAATAAGTTACTTCTGTGTCACATGTCTTTTTTTGGGGGGGGAGAACTGAAGATTGCTACATTTATTAGATTAGGTTTGAGTTGCAAGCCATGTTCATTTTAAAAGTATAGTTAATGGACATATACAGATGTACAGGTATTGTTCCCCTGTGTTACTGTTAATTGTGATGATGTTGCCCATACCTCTTGCTGAACTTCTTTTAGGACCATTGGGATTACAGAGAAGAAGCTCATCTGCAGATGGTAAGCTAAACATTTTTATGTCAGTACTTCTGAGCAATTTAAAGAAATATTTTGTGTGCTGTTGTTATCAGGCCTGTTGTGTGTATTGCTGTACTGTCTGTAAGAGTGGCAGCACTGTTACTTTGTTAGCATATATTGCACTATAGTACTGTAGGTATTAATTGTTTCTGTGTTTGTTGCATTTTATCACAGGTGATAATGACAGTGGGAGTGTGGGCCTTCTGCCACCTGATGTCAGTGTATTAGCAGACTGTGATAATGATGGTGACCAAGCTGAGGCACAGTCATGGAGTGCAGAGGTTGTATCTGACACTGAAGTTGACATACAGACATCCCATACAATTCCTTCTGATACAGCCGGTAGGCCTACACCCACCCATTCCAGTAAGCCCTCAGATATTGGACAGGTGGAGAGCAAGGCTATTAATTAGGGAAGTATGGCTATTGTGTCTACAGTGCCTGTTGAGTTTGGCTATAGCCAAAGTGTGGGTGAGGTGCCATGCAGGAAGGTTGATAGGGCTGCTTGGAGGGGGCCTGCTGTCCCTCCTTCAACTGGTGTAGGTGGCTCTTCCTGTGCCACTCAATGTATGTTTAGGGCTGTCATGGAGGCACAGGCATGTTCCCATAGGTGCTACAGACAAATGCTCAGGGTTGTAGATGTACAGTCTGACATGCCTGACTTCCTCCACCATGTTGCCAGTTCAATGGATTGGATGAATGACACATTGGAATGAGTGGTGTCTCTGATGGACTGAGGGATGTCTGCCATGGAATGAGCTTTGCCTGTGATGGAAAGTCTGCTGGAGGGGAATGGCATCCTCATGGGCATAGGTCAGCCACATCATCTGCTGTCAGCCAACATGGCTGTGACCAATCACGGTCCCATAGTGGCAGTACTTCCAGTACTCCATCAGTGAGTGTGTTGTTGTCCCCACCCAGACATGGCGGGCCATAAGGTCATGGTCCTGGGAGTCCCCCTGAATTGAGGTCATCCATCAGACATCAGTCACATTCAGGTAACGACAGTGAATCTGACCATGGGTGTGGGCATGCCAATAATAATCCTGCCAGAGACAGTTTTCACTGCTGGAGACGACAGTAATGAACTGCCACCTCTACCATGCATGGCTCATACATATCCAATATATCAAGACATAAAGCCAGCACAGAGCTTGGCTGTGTTCATGCAGACTCTCACACACCGATTTCACCTCGGGGATCCCTACAGAAACACACACACAGCAGTTACTCATTTTGTCTTACTGGCCATTTGTTGGTTTATCCACATGTTTGCCTGCTTCTCTCTTACCACACACACACACACACACACACACACACACACACACACACACACACACACACACACACACACACACATACACACACACACACACACACATTCAAGGACCTTTTGTATCAGCCTAGGCTTCCTGTCTCCCACACAACACCCTATGCAAGTGATGATAACTGTACAATATTCATGTTTTCTGTCATTTGGATTCATGGATACATATGCTTTGTGTCTGATGCTCAGGGTGCATACCTACCTTAGTGCTTAGTATATCTGTATTTGTGGTGTTATACTGGTACTTGCAGTTTTAACTTATATTGGCCTTGGAAAGTTAGACAGTTGATAGCATCAAAATTTCCCAACTTTATAGTGAATGTTCTTGTGAGGGCTATGAAGTCAGAAACTGCAATGTGTATCATTATCTTCTAACTTCTCACATTAATGATTTCCAGTACAAACGTATGGTGCTAAACTGAGGGCATGCAGTGATCATCAGTTCTTTTAAGAGGTATGACTGTGTGTGAATCTTTGATACCTGAGGCCTACTGCTTAGTTTAGTAATGGACAGATATAAGTCAAATAAGTCTCTGCTGTCATATGTAAAGGTAATTTCTGTACAAATCTCCCACCTTTTACTTGCTTATTGTACCAAGTAATGAAATACAAGGATATGCCACCCATTCATATTATTAAACAATACACTCCAGGACTTACCTTGTAAGTGCAACAGTTGCCACAATTTTAGTTCAGGGCTGAGTCTGTCTGATGTAAACAGTACACAGCTGACACATGGGGAGTTAATGGCTGTGTGAGTTGCCTGGCATCAATGTTACCATGTGAGTAGGAGGAAGGTTTTAGGCCCCTAGGTGGTGAGTGAGTGTGCTATGCATTGTCTCTTAGCCAATGCAAGGACATACTGAGCACACCTACATCTGCCTACACCAACAGCAGCTGGTGGTTCCCCCTCTGACTCCTCATCTGTCTGTGGCTATGGTGACCTTGGCATTGGTGGTGGGATGTGTGGCCCTTCACCTTGCTGATCCTGCTGAAGCTGTTTCCTCAGGATTATGTTGTGTAGCATGGCACATACTGTGAATATTTCTGTACATGTCCATGGATTGTACTGCAGGGCTTCCCCAGATGTATCTAGGCACCGGAACTGTGACTTCAGCAGCCCAAACAGATTCTCTATGATATTTACTGGTTTGAGTGTGTGCATCATTGTGCTCATTATGGCGTTCTTCCATTGGTGTGTGTGCATTTCTGATGGATGTCATCAGCCACGGTTCCAGTGCATAACCTGCATCCCCCAGTAAATGACCCTGTGGGATATCCCCCCCAGTAAACATCTGGTACAGCTGGGAGGTGTGCCACATATGTGAATCATGGTAACTGCCAGGGTTGCCAGCACACATGTTCAAGATGATTTAGGTGTTATTACCATGATTTGGTAGTTGATAGAGTGGTAGCCCTTTCTGTTTATGTAGAGCCTACCCTTTTCCCTGGGTGGTGCCTTCATTTCTATATGTGTGCAATATATGGCAACCAGTACTTCAGGGTAGTGTGCTACATGGTAGAACTCCTGCATATTTCTTGCCCCCTCCTCAGAACTATGAAGGAAGTATATGTAGTTACTGGCATGTTGGTCATAGCATTCAGGAATTGATGGATGATCCTGGATGCTGATGCCTGTGATACCCCCAGCATGTTACCTGTTGGTCTCTGAAAGGTACCTGTAGCTAAGATTCTCAGGGCTACACATACTTTTGTCTCCACTGGGATGGGTTCCTTTGGCTGGCTCTGGCCCTGTTTTGAGGATAGCAGAGTTTGCAGAGTTCCTGTAGTGTATCACTATCAGCCCTATAGCGCTCTACGATTTTCACATCATGTAGGTTGTGAAAAGTTAAATGGGACCTGGAAACTCTTCTCCTTCTTGGCCTAGGTCCATTAGCAGCAGCAACAGCAGCATTGGCTTCACCCTGTAGGGCATACAAATGAATTAAAGCAGCGGCAGGCCCTAGCATTCTGTCCGTGTAGACTCCTTTCCATGGCTGGATTCCAAAAGTTTTGGAATTTGCAGGAAAAATCAGCACAGAGTCTACACGGATGTTTTATAGCTTGTTGAATAGCTCCACTATGTTGGGTTGGCTGATTAGCATGTAATTCAGCTGCTTATGCTGTAATTAGCATGCAACAATGTTTACCTTGTTCGTGTAGGGGTGCATGCCTCTACATGGTGCTTACTGAATCTAAATATCATTGCTGCCATGTGCGCGTTACAGTAGAAAATGTCTGTGTAGGCTTTATTGAATCCCCCTGCCTGAGTTTCCCCTCCATTCTAATTAATCCAACATCATTCACTGCCAATGGTATTTGTTTTCATGGAGTCAGAGTTTTCTGTGGTGGAATTGGTCAAACACAAATAGGTAAAAACATTGCTGAAAGAATTCACCTCAGGAGAAATGGTTTTCTTCATAATGCACTGAATACAGAGCAGAGTAAATTACAGTGGGGTAGACGCTAAGGAGCCTTATCATGGATGGGGTTCATGGTGGAGTTTGACCCATCAAAATATGTGTATTTTTAATCATTCTTTTTTACTTTCATTCAAGTACTTTTTTCAATAAAAGTGTCTATTGAAATGGCAGCTGTCTTTATTTTCTCATATAGACTATGATACAGTTTTGACATATTGGTTTTGATGTCTATGCCAAAGCATATGTGTGTCACCCAGCATGTGATGCTTCTGCTGATTACATCTCTTGACCAGCTATGTAGTGGAACTCATTTCATAGTTTGAAGAAATAATTTTACCTATTTTTACCTAGTTCAGTCCATTTGAAAATAATTTTAACTTTTGTGAGATATTCACCCTTCTGTATTTACCTTGTAAATGCAAAACATATAAACTCTTTTTCTTAGTACACCTGATTTCTAAATGTTCTATCTGAATTAGCTGGAGAACCAAGTGGGTATCTGGACCACTGTAGTTAATATTAGAATGAAATTAATTCAGCAGCTCCCTTACATTCTCATGGAACATGGCCAATGGGGGGATGCTTATTAACTGAAAGGCCTTGAGTGTGTTTTTTGGAGGCATTCATGTAATTATTAAAGACCTCTTTGTAATACAAAAGTAGGACCAGTTCCGTAGTAGTATACCCCCCACCAAAAAAAAAATCCTTGACACAGAGAATATTTCAAATATTTTCACCACATCACATCTAGTCACTTGATCATGGAACTGTACAAACATAGATGATTAACCTGTTAATGTCACACAGAAACCATGAACAAATAAAAAAAACATCCTATAATATCACTAATATAAATGCAGAAAAAGAGCTATTTAATCCAACTTTCCAGCTGTATACTAAAAAAGATCTTCACTGATCTATCAGGACAGATTCATGAACATCTACATGATAGCCTGCTATTTTGCATTCATTTGCAAAGCAAAGGTAAATGGCAGAGCATGCTAATGAAAGCTTAACTATCCGAATAACAAGCTAATTGACCAATCAGAGATGGTGGAGCCATTCAGGAAGCTATAAAGTAATAGTGTACAAAACTTATTGGAATACGCTACCATCACACTTATTTATTTATTGATATTTGATTACTGGGAAAGTCCAACTAGGTAGAAGCCCACTTTCAGCAGAGGCCAGGGGGAGAAAAGCTCCAAATTATTAGAAAACATTTTATGAACAATAATTTTACAATCTTTAAGAATAAAAAAAAATCTGCAGATTAAATAATTATAACAAATTAGATGTAATATAAAATAATTTGTTAAGAATCAGTACAAGTTATATTACAATCATTTAATATTTAGAGAAATTTTACACAATTTTAGAGAAATTAAATGCAAGTTAGTCTAATACAAGCAGGAACTGCAATATGAAGTGAGGGAAAAGCAGGCTTATGGTACGTTCAGAGAGAAAGTCAGGGAAGAGAATTTGATAGAAGTAAGGATGTAAGTGAAGAAGGGAGAGTGAGAAGGTGTAATGAATGAAAGGGTACTTGTTCACATTTAGGGATATAGTTTATCCTGGTTTTGAGCAAGAACAAAGCCAGATTTTAAGTAGGAAGTCTTTCAGAGTAGTTTTGAAAGATGGGAAGGAGAATATTGACCTGATGGATACAGGTAAGGAGTTGCAGGCATTAATAACCTTGTATGAGCACATATAATGCCCAACAGATTTGATAGGTTGTAGACAGACAGGAGTTTTTGGCCACTGGATTGCCGTGACCGACTGGGGACATAGATGTGTAGAATGTTTTTTAGTGCTGGACATTCAGATGGATGCTGGATAATTTTATAGGTGGTAAGAAGCTGTGTATATGTTAGTTGATGAGGCATTTCTAACCAATTTAGGCATTTAGTGCTGTGCAGTGGTGTATTCTGAAAGGGGTATTTGCTGCAAATTTAGTATCCTTGTTATATTATTATTAAAGTTTTAACTTTTGGCCTTTTTGGGATTGAGCATGAGTTGTGAGTTGTGAAGCCATGTATCAGTAGCTGTTAAAGCTTCCAGAGCAATGTTTTTGAGGTGTACCACATTGCCAGATGTGCAGATGAGACTGGAATCACCAGTGGTGATGAGGAAGTAAGGAGAGAGTGTGGAGTCCCATTTTGCTAATACCTATTGGATAAGTAGCTTTTGAACCACAGAAGGGTGAGCTGGGAAAGACCAAGTGAGGACATGTGAAGTAAAAGTTTGCTGTGACAACCTGTGCCAAAGGCTTTAGACAAGTCTAGAAACAAGGAAGACACTAGTTTGCTGCTATCTCTAGCTTTATTGATAGTGTCTATTGACTCTTAGAAGAAAAAGCAATGTTCATATAAGATTACTAGGCTAACAACTCAACAGCCCTTACAAGTCTAGCCAGTTTTACCAAGATTTTATCTAATTTTCTTTGCATAGGGGAAAGATAACAAGGGTCAGCAAGAAGGGTTTTGACTATTGTTACAGAATGCCCCTGTCCATAAGGGACATGGGTGCCACCCCAGGAGTTAATTTATGCTTTCCTATGCATTGGTTTAGTTTGCAGTTGAAGATCGTCAAGGAAGGGCTCTGCTTCATGTGAATAGGAAGCCTTCTCCAGAGGAGGGGCATGGTTAACTCTCCTTGTGGGACATTTTAAACCTAGCCAATTCATATTTCAAAGTTGAGAATCAAACTCTGTACCTTGTGTTTGTGAGGTAGACACCAAAACAATAATGTCAAGTCCTGCTTCTGATAGATCTTGGCCGAGGAAAAGACGTGTTCAGACCCTGTTTAACATATCATATATGATACTGAAATATTAAAGCAATGCAGGGTGGATAGGAAACAGTCCAGGAACTCTGCAACCTCTGCCACCCCCACCTCAGACACAGGGAAAATTAAGGAGAAGCTATACCAGTGGAAACTATGGTATGTGTAGCATTCAAAATGTTACATAGCTACTGGTGCATTCCAGAGACCCACGGGGGATATACTAGGGTTGTCATATGCTTCAGCTTCCAGAATATCGCACCAATGTCTAAATGGTATTATAGAACATAAAATAGAGTACATCTTTTTCCCCCACACCCAGATGAGACAGCAAGAGCAATGCAGGAATTTTATGCTGCAGCACACTTCCCTGTAATTTTGGGAGACATAGACTGCGCTCACATAGAAATAAAAGCCCCACCTGTTGAAAAGGAAATTAAGAGAAACAGGCCAAATGATAGATGGTTTTAATCCAGATTGGAAACGTTTTTTTTTAACTGGGTATAGAATAACTATAGAATATAATAATATGTTCTGTATGAAATGCATATGCTAAATATAAGTAGGTAGATGGATAAGTGGTCTTGTTCTAAGGTAGATGGAACAGTATTCTTATTTGAACAAGAACACTCATCCATCTAACTATTTAACTAAATGTACTACTGGAATCTTAACTGCGGTGTCTTTATTCCTCCCACAGGGAGGATATCAGAAAGAGAGTCTCCTAGATCTGCTAGCTAGAGTGATTTTATCTAGACTTATCCTTTGTACTCTGTTTCTAATAAAATAACTCCCCATACATAGCACTCCATTTCACCTATGTGTCTTCCTGACACACTTGATTGGCTGCATAACATAATTCTGTTGTTGTTACCTACCCTTGGTGTGGTGACAGTCCAAATTCAGCAAATTTTGGCTACATTTCTACATTTATCTTGTGAAGAAGTGGATAGCTATGGTCTTCTCCCACTACTGTCCTGCAAATCCCTCTATTTTTTCCCCTGTGTCCTCCCCTCTGCTTGTCCACCTCCCATTTCACCACTTTCATATCAACCTCTTTTTTACACATTTAATCTGGTCAAAAAAAGGAATCACAACTAACATACTTGGCCAGAAATGGTCCATAACAAAGCCTTCACTTTTTGTCCTCAGCATCGAGTTTAGCATCACTCGCCAGTGTCAAGTAATGGCAGATGACTGTTCAGTTGTTGCCATCACCTGCAGTAGTCTGGTTATTCTCAGAATACAGATTAAAGGCAGAATAAAGGCAATACTTTGCAACACTTACTCTGACAGTTCTTTCATTACTGGATGTGACAAAGTACAACTTCTTTTGTGGAATGCTGCCATACATCACTTGTCTGAAGCCTGATTTTTAATCATAACATCAAGGGTTTGATTCCAAACGTATATCACATTATTTCTTACTATGATGTTATACTTTTATGATATGTTTAATGACATACATCTTAATTTTTATCTAGTTATGACCTTTCATGAACAGATATACCGTGGCAAAAACACATTTGCAAAGATCTCCATGCCCATAAAGAAGATTTATTAAAACACCCCTGTTGTACTCATGTCTTAATCATGTTTTTCCTCTCCCACACCTTCTTGATTACCATAGCCATCAGGTAATTATGCAGAGCATGACAGATTATTAATGAGGATGCACCATAAAGATGTGCATGAATGACCCATAACACCAACCTTTGATATGTCTGTTCGTCTCTCACTCTTTACCCTTTCTCTACCATCCCTTTTCATTGTAGGCTTTTCATTAGGATGATGGATGTAAGGTTCATTTTATGGCATTTTCATGCTGTCATTACGTTTCTGAGACTAATACCTACATATTCTATTGGCTGAATTGGTTATCACTGTCCCTTCAATGCTGTGGTTTTGACACACATGAGGTAGCATTCATTTTGTGGTGTGCTGAGATAATAATCAAGTCTATAAACTTAATTTTGCATCCTGACAAGGGTTCTAATCCAGTAATAGGTGAAACTATTACTGCCTGTTTTTATAAGGCTCTTTCCTGTGAATATGTTGCCTATATTGATTATTTATCGATGTATATAAGTCATATTTAACTTATTTAGTGCAACTACTGCCAACTAGACTTGATGCATTGTATTACTTCCATTAGTGTTATTCATGTTTGATACGCCTGTGTACTAACTGGAGCTTTTCTCCCCGGGCCTCCGCTGAAAAAGGACAGGTGTCCAGTCGGACTTTCCTGGTAAACAAATGTAAAATAAAATAAATAAATAAACAAACAAACAAACAAATAAATAAATAAATAAATGTATCCGTCTAGCCCCCTTCTGCTTTATAAGTCATAGTCCTGAGCATTTGTGTGAGGCCTGGCAATGAGCAAGTGTGGTATGTGATGCTAAATGGCATTTCAAGTGTTACTGCAAAACATGGTTAGCTTTTGTCTTACACCACATTGCCACAGTTAGCGTAGCACAAATACCAGTACATTTGCCATGCTATAGTAAAACAGACTTAGGCTAATACATTACGATACAGTTACTGTTGCATATGTATCAGGCTGCAGGATATCACATAAAGTATAAGGGAGTTTACAACTGATATAAGTGTATTGAATACTGCTGCCTACCTAATGCTTTTATTGCACATGTTGTGGGTGCCTTTTACAATGTGTGATTGAAAGTTATTACAGCATGAGCTTCATTGTGGCAAGCTAAGATAATCAGCTTTTCTGTAAAGTTTTATTGCTAGTGCCAAAGGTTCAAATACTGAAATATGTTGTACAGTAATTACATTTTTCTCCATTTTAATATTACTTGTGTATGTGTGCTCTACATCTGCTATCAACAAAACACTATCCTCAATTGAACATCATGTTTCCAATTTGCTACACCTTTTTCAACCAGATGTATGTGGATGTATTGGTTATTGCCACTCATTCATCTTCTCTGTCCCTATATCAATCACATAAAGTTACAGAGCAGGATACATTCTGAATGAGGAAACAAGTAATACAAACACACAATAAAGATGTTCATAAGTGTGCCATAACACAAACTCTTATGTGTCTCTCCATCTCTGTCCCTCATCACTTTTTCTGGCTCATTACATTATACTGTACATATTTAGTAGACTGATGTATGAAATGTTCATTTTATACCATTTGGATCCTATCCTTACTGTGAGGAAGCATAATGCCTGCACTTTACAAAGTATCCTGCCTTACACACATACTTAGGATATGTGCCAAGTCATAATAATTAATTCAAAATGCATACCATCCTTGTCATGTTTAGCAAATTGTACACTCAACTTGTGATTTCCCTTGAAGCATGGCTAATATATAGTAGGTATAAAAGCTTATTTCAGTTAGCATTACTGACACAATTTGGGCAATCAACATATTTAGGACAGCCATTCCTATGTAGTGTTACATTTATGGTCAAAATTACTTAAAATAATCGCATTCTGACACCCTTTGTAAAATTATTTCTATACAGGACTTGAATGCCCAAAACCTCTGCTTTTTCATTTAGCTCACTGAGCTTGCACCTTGTATCATAGAGAAAGTGAGGTGACAGATAGATTTTCTCCAATAAGTGCTGTCTAGAGTGCTGATGGCCATGTATCTCTGCTAAGCCTGTTTGTGCTACAGAAGGCTAACTAAATTAATGTTTTCACTTTTTTCCTTTAGCAGTGAATCTAGTTTGCTCATCACCCAACACTCTGCAAATGGGGAAGGAAAGCACAACAATTCAGTTTTGGCTTATGCTTTGGGCCTAACATGTCACAGGTGGACTCCAACATGCATAGTGTATATCTATAAGGCACTGAGCAAATAACGCCATGACAAATGTTGACATAACACATTAAACATTAGAACCAGAATGGCTTCAGTGGTAAAAAATGATCCACTAGGCGTATAATGTAATTTAATGCACTTTATTAACAACACACACAGAGGAAAAAAATAAATAAATACTAATCCAAATATATCAAATCCAAGCACTTTTGTCTCCTATGTAGGAGACGTTTTCAAGAACAGGGCATGCCCAACAACTGAAAACATTTATAACATCCTTAATTAAATTTCAAACCAAAACAGCAATCATTTTCTGTTTCTACTAACTAATTCATGTAGTGTAAGGTGTAATATTTAAAGGTGTAACACAATAAGATATGCAGTTAAACTCATCAGGTGCAATCAGAATCAGCAAGGGCAGGCTTTGTTTACAGTGAACAGAGGTTGGGGGTCAAACATCATCTTTTCGGGGGGGGTGAGGAGGGGAAGTCAAGGATGGAATTGAATGCACAGCTCAATAATGTATTAAACTGTCCAATTTTAAAAAATATGAAAGGTGATTTAGTGTATATAATTTCTCTTCATTGGAAGTAGTTGTGAATGATTGTGATTTATTGTCCAAAGGTTTAACTTTTGTTCCTATGAGAAATTTTGATACTGCAAGTACATTAGTGGATCTTCGACAGTTTGTAAGAAAACTGAATTTAAATGTGTTATTTAGAGCTGTAGAACATGTTAGTAACCCACTGCATATTTCAAGTACATATAATCCACTGTTACATCCCTCTATAGCAATGTTTGACAAGATATGTGAAGTTGATGTCAGGAATCTAGATAAAAATGTTCATTTTTCTAATTTGAATAAGGCTGAAACTGATAGTTTGACCAAATTAGGATATAAGGAGGACATAAGAATTATAAAACCAGATAAGGGTGGTGGTATTGTGATTATGGACACAGGTGATTATAATGAGAGGATGATTAAAATTTTAATGAGTGATGCTTATAGAAAAATTTCTTTAAATGAATTGAATCAAACATACAATAAGATTAGGAATGAATTGATTTATTTATTGAAGGTTCTTTATCAATTGATGTTTAATTTTCTATCTGTTCACCACTCTGTTACCCCATGTATTTTTGGGTTGCCTAAAATGCACAAAAATATGTCTGACCCACCAATGCATCCTATTGTTAATGGATGAGGTTCTATTACTTATCTTATAGCTAGATATGTAGACATTAACTTAAAAATGTATGTGGCTGAAGAGACTAACATATGTAGGGATTCATGGGATTTTTTGAAGAGAATTAACAACTTAGAATTCAACAAGAGTGGCTTCTTCGTAGCTATTGATGTAAAGGACATCTATACTTCAATACCTCATGATACAGGGGTTGAATGGGTGTGTGACTATTTACTTGAAAAAGGGATATCCCAACCCAGAATCAATGTGTTCAAACAACTGTTTGATCTTGTTTTAAAAAAAAACAATTGTATATTTTTTAACAAAGAATTTTTTATTCAGATGGTGGGTGTTGCTATGGGTTCCGCTTGTGATGGCCTTTATGCTAATATGGTTTATGCTACAGTGGGAAAAAGAGTTGTTTTTAAATTACATTTCTTTAGCTATTGTAGAATGCAAGTTAGATTTTTGGATGATATTTTCATCTTTTGCGTTGCTCCAAAGGACCTTATTGATGATTTTTTGATTTATATTAATAATTCAACACCCTTTCTTAAATTCACCCACAACATTGGTAAAGAGGAAATTTCATACTTGGATATTAGACTATTAAAGGATAGACAGTTAGGAAAATTTGTATCAGAAATATATCAAAAGGAATCTTACTCTAATAGTTTTTTACATTTTGACAGTGCACACCCTTATAAACAGAAAAGAGCTTTAGTGAAGGGTCAATTTGTGAGAGCGGCCCGTATGGTATCTTGCTTTGACACTTTTCTGAATGAGTGTGATTTACTGAAAGACATGTTTATAAAAAGAGAGTATCTATGTGATTTAGTTAACAATGTGATGTTAGAGGTTGTCAACAAAAGAGAAAGGGCTTTTCTTCAAGCTATTTTAATGGTTGATAGCACACAATACAATAACACCTTGAGTGAAGTAGATGGACAGATGGTCTCTAATAATAATACACAGAACAATGGCTATAATATGAGTCTAGAAAAATCAACATCATTAGAAATCAACTACCATTGTGCTTTTATTACCACATATAACCTTGGAAGTAATGACATATTAATAATTTTAGAGAAGACCTGGATCATTTTAACCTCATGTAATGAAATCAGACAATGTATAGGCGAAATACCTATTGCAGTTTATAGAAAAGGTCAGTCCCTCAAAAACATACTTGAAAACAACACCCAAGTTTATAGTATTGGGGGTATGGAAAAATGCGGATCATGCAAGTATTGCACTATATATAATGGAAGGCATGAAATTTAACATTAATGGCATTAGAGTTTCCTTAAAGAAAAAATGTTGTTGTAATACTGAAAGAGTTGTTTATTCTGCTTTTTGTTGCAAATGCACCTGTTTTTATATTGGAAAAATGGAAATGAAGTTAAAGACCCGTATTTATGAGCACTTGATGGACATTAAACTAAAAAAGGATATAAATGCCTTGGCAAGGCATTGTAATGAATGGACAGATCACTGTTTTAAATTTACTGTTATAGAACCTATGGAAGTGAATCCAAGTGGTGGACCATGGCCATTATATTTGGAAATGAATGAAGCCTTATGGCTATTAAGAATGAATGCTACTCATTGGCCAGGCTTGAATGATTCCATTTTAATTACTTGTTTTTTGAAATTGAAGGCCTTAGATAGGTGAATTTACTATACATTGCATTTTAACATAGGTAGTTATTCAACAGTTTTTTCAAGTATTTAATACAATATGTTTATGTATTTATTTATTAATCTATTATGAATACATTTATGCTTATTTATTCATTATGTTTTTTTTAAAAAAAAATATGATACCATCATATATGTATATTGTTGGTAATGAATTATAATTATGTGCATTCTGATCCTCTAAAATGAAGTAGAAGTGTGCATATATGTCATATATACTCACACACATTTTTATTTATACAGATACTCATTTATTCATCTGTTTATGAATTTTTGTGAATAGGTTATATAAGCATACGTGTGTGTGTATGCACTTGTATAACCTAATACAAGTACATTAGTTATATACTTTTTAATTTCATGATAACTGGCTGTATTGCAGAAACAGTATACATATACACATGTTTTAATATTTAAAACACACACACCAAAACCTGATAAAATAAACTCCAGAAATGACTGCAGAAAGGAAAAGCCAAAATTAGTATTACGTATTTCGTCCACCTTTAATCAGCATGAACTTCATCAGAAATGATATTCCAACATATAAAACTGTTAAATACTATTTCACATGATCACATGTAACTAAAATGGCCAATACAAATGTTTAAAAGTTAATTGAATGCACACCATACATTCTTTCATTAAAAAGAATATTACCTTTTGTATTATAATCAATATTATATTATATTCTTACTAAACTCATATTGTCAAACAAAATATATAGTATACAATATTATAATGTGAGTTTTATAATCTTTGTGTCTGTAAAAAGCACTTTATATTAATAGCATCATTCAGACCTGGGAACTGATCTGCATTAAGCATAATCTGCCACAAAGTTTCTTTACATTCTAACCTAATTTTAAAATTTCCAGAAAACAAATCATCATTAACCTTTTCTAATACAGAAAATGTAAACTTTTTGAAATCTGAACAAATGATAGCATGTTTCGCCAATGCATTGGACATGTCTTTATTTCTAATAGCCAATGTATGTTCGTAAATCTGTTTACTTAAAGTCCTAATAGTTTTGCCTATGTAAAAATGTTCACATGAGTTACATAAGGCAACATAAACAACATTTTTAGTCCTACAAGTGTAGTGTCCTTTACTATGAAAAACCTTATTCAAATGTTTAAAGAACACCATATTACTACCTGAAATGTATCTACATTGTTTGCAACATTTACAAGGAAACGTACCAAAATTTGAACTGGTAATAACTCCAGTGTCATAATATTTATTATTTTCGAGCTTGGTCTTCAAATTTACAGTCTTTTTATAAATAAACACAGGTACTTTCCCAATAATCACACTTAAATTATTATTACCTAGTATCACTTTCCAATTATCAGAGATGATTCTCTTGATAATAGCCATCTCATTTGAAATTGGAATAGGAAAGGATAAACTATACAGAGCTGCTCCCTTGTCTACAAAAAGATTTAGGTCTAAGACTTGGTGTAGTATAGGACTAGCTTTATTTTCCCTAAGAATAATAACTTCTTTCAAAATATTATTCAGCCATATGCGATCATAGCCTCTTTCCATAAAGAAGGAATTTAGTTTATTTACTTCATTTGAAAAAATGTCATCTTTACTTGTTAAACGGCTGAGTCTGATAAATTGTCCTTTAACTACTCCTCGCTTCATAAATTCTGGATGCAGACTGTCATGATGTAAATATTGATTAGTAAATGTAGATTTCCTAAAATGCTGCTTTCAAAACATGTCCTTTCATTATTAAGACTTAAATGTATGTCTAAAAAATTAATGCTCTCACCAAAATGACCAACAGTAAATTTCAAAAAGTTGGTAGAATGATTCAAATAATTCACAAAAACTTCAAAAGAATTTGAATCTCCACACCATAAAAAAATCAAATCATCTATGTATCTTTTATAGAAAAAAATGTTTTTAGAAAGTGGAAGTGAATGTAAACACTTAATCTTCCACATAGCCATTACTATGTTAGCAAAACTGGGTGCAACTCTAGAACCCAAAGCTATACCTGAAATCTGATGGAAATATGTGCCTTCAAAAATAAAGACATTATTTTCAAGTACTAAATCCATTAAAGTACATATAGTACTAATTAAAGTATTTCCAAATCTATTTGAGTACTTAAATATTCCCTTAAAAAGTCAACTCCTGTAGTCTGATTAATACTAGTATATAGGGAAGCTACATCTAATGATGCAAAATTGAAGGAAAAATCCTTTATATTTAACTGGCTCAAAAGTTCCAGTAAATGCCAAGAATCTCTCAAGTATGACTTTGTCCTTTGAACTATGGGATTTAAAGTTTTATCTAACCATATTGAAATTGATTCTGTTTTAGAAGAACAGGCTGACACAATAGGTCTAAATGGTATCTCCGTCGTATGTTTATGTAATTTAGGAATACCAAAAAGTGCAGCCAGTTTAGGATGTTCAATAACCAAAAAATCATAAACAGAATAGTCAATATTACCTTGACTAAATAGGTCAAATAAAATAGAATCCAACTTTTGAAAACTCTTGATGATACATTCTTTTGTGACAGCCCTATAGCTGTTTTTGTCTTCCAGCAAGAAATTCATTGCAGTGCTATAATCAATAGACTTCATAATGACTATCATACCCCCTTTATCAGCTTTCATTATACACCAATCCCTATTATTGTCTAAAATATCTAATGCTTTTACTTCAGAGGTAGTCAAGTTAGGTGTCACATTATCATGTTGTCTAATTTTCCTAAATTCTTGTTCACATATTTTACCATATACCATGAAGGTGGAATTCAATAAAGGATTGAATGTACTTTTTTTCTTACACCCAATGTCATTGACCTCAATATTATTCACACCATCAAAAATGTACTTTAAATTCAATTTCCTTAGATACAATTTGAAATCAACAATTAATCTGGAAATATTCACATTGTTAGAAGGAATAAATGAAAAACCTTTTTGATTAGATTAGAGATTTTTTATTTGGAAGAGAATGTTCGACTGAAATGTGTGCCTTTTGGTCTTAGGACTTTCAAATTTCCCAACTGTGTGGTGCAGGAAGATAGCCTGTACACACAATTGGTTGAACTTTTCAGCAATACTGGCTTGGCTTTTATGAATGCGCTTATACAGCATTATAAATTAGAGTTGGTGACATTAAAGGATCAGACTGAAAGCCTGGATGCCAAGATTAGGGCTTCGCAGGCATTTAGTACGCTAGCACCACTCTATTTTGGCATAAATGCCAAGCTGGAAAGGCATAGAGCATCTGTTGTAGAAAGAAAGCAAAAAAAGTTAAAAAGAGACTTGGCAGCTTATAGCACTAATACAGCATATCCTTTGAAACATAAAAAATGTAATAAAACAGGGGATATCCTTGTAGCTGATATTGAAGTACTGAACATCAATAGTAATCAGCAAAATCAGGATACTTGTTCACAAGCTCCACAAGACATAAGGAATGAGAACAATAACAATAGTAATTCACCTTTAAATAATGTACAAGCAAATACATCTAAGGCACAAATGGTTACTGCTAATAACAAAGCTGTTCCTTTTTTGACGGACACAAATGGGAACAAAAAATGCCAAGGTGGTCTGGGAAAGTCCAGACAAGGAGCAAAGGGAAGGGCAAGAATCACAAAAAGAACTACATTATGGTATTAATGTTTGTAATTTGACAACTTAAACTTTGTCCACTGAAGTTATTTCTGTGCTCCAAAAAGTTTTTCATTTATTCCTTCTAACAATGTGAATATTTCCAGACTAATTGTTGATTTCAAATTGTATCTAAGGAAATTGAATTTAAAGTACATTTTTGATGGTGTGAATAATATTGAGGTCAATGACATTGGGTGTAAGAAAAAAAGTACATTCAATCCTTTATTGAATTCCACCTTGATGGTATATGGTAAAATATGTGAACAAGAATTTAGGAAAATTAGACAACATGGTAATGTGATACCTAACTTGACTACCTCTGAAGTAAAAGCATTAGATATTTTAGCCAATAATAGGGATTGGCGTATAATGAAAGCTGATAAAGGGGGTATGATAGTCATTATGAAGTCTATTGATTATAGTACTGCAATGAATTTTTTGCTGGAAGACAAAAACAGCTATAGGGTTGTCACAAAAGAATGTATCATCAAAAGTTCTCAAAAGTTGGATTCTATTTTATTTGACCTATTTAGTCAAGGTAATATTGACTATTCTGTTTATGATTTTTTGGTTATTGAACATCCTAAACTGGCTACACTTTTTGGTATTCCTAAACTACATAAACATACAACAGAGATACCATTTAGACCTATTGTGTCAGCCTGTTTTTTTTAAAACAGAATCAATTTTAATATGGTTAGATAAAACTTTAAATTCCATAGTTCAAAGGACAAAGTCATACTTGAGAGATTCTTGGCATTTACTGGAACTTTTGAGCCAGTTAAATATAAAGGATATTTCCTTCAATTTTGCATCATTAGATGTAGCTTCCCTATACACTAGTATTAATCAGACTACAGGAGTTGAATTTTTAAGGGAATATTTAAGTACTCAAACAGATTTGGAAAATACTTTAGTTAGTACTATATGTACTTTAATGGATTTAGTACTTGAAAATAATTTCTTTATTTTTGAAGGCACATATTTCCAACAGATTTCAGGTATAGCTTTGGGTTCTAGAGTTGTACCCAGTTTTGCTAACATAGTAATGGCTATGTGGGAGATTAAGTTTTTACATTCACATCCATTTTCTAAAAACATTTTTTTCTATAAAAGATACATAGATGATTTGATTTTTTATGGTGTGGAGATTCAAATTCTTTTGAAGTTTTTGTGAATTATTTGAATCATTCTACCAACTTTTTGAAATTTACTGTTGGTCATTTTGGTGAGAGCATTAATTTTTTAGACGTACATTTAAGTCTAAATAATGAAAGGACATGTTTTGAAAGCAGCATTTTTAGGAAATCTACATTTACTAATCAATATTTACATCATGACAGTCTGCATCCAGAATTTATGAAGCGAGGAGTAGTTAAAGGACAATTTATCAAACTCAGTCATTTAACAAGTAAAGATGACATTTTTTTCAAATGAAGTAAATAAATTAAATTCTTTCTTTATGGAAAGAGGCTATGATCGCATATGGCTGAATAATATTTTGAAAGAAGTTATTATTCTTAGGGAAAATAAAGCTAGTCCTATACTACACCAAGCCTTAGATCTAAATCTTTTTGTAGACAAGGGAGCAGCTGTGTATAGTTTAGCCTTTCCTATTCCAATTTCAAATGAGATGGCTATTATCAAGAGAATCATCTCTGATAATTGGAAAGTGATACTAGGTAATAATGATTTAAGTGCAATTATTGGGAAAGTACCTGTGTTTATTTATAAAACGACTGTAAATTTGAAGACCAAGCTCAAAAATAATAAATATTATGACACTGGAGTTATTACCAGTTCAAATTTTGGTACATTTCCTTGTAAATGTTGCAAACAATGTAGATACATTTCAGGTAGTAATATGGTGTTCTTTAAACATTAGAATAAGGTTTTTCATAGTAAAGGACACTACACTTGTAGGACTAAAAATGTTGTTTATGTTGCCTTATGTAACTCATGTCAACATTTTTACATAGGCAAAACTATTAGGACTTTAAGTAAACAGATTTACGAACATGCATTAGCTATTAGAAATAAAGACATGTCCAATGCATTGGAGAAACATGCTATTATTTGTTCAGATTTCAAAAAGTTTACATTTTCTGTATTCGAAAAGGTTAATGATGATTTGTTTTCTGGAAATTTTAAAATTAGGTTAGAATGTAAAGAAACTTTGCGGCAGATTATGGTTAATGCATCACAAATGGTTACTGCTAATAACAAAGCTGTTCCTTTTTTGACAGACAAAAATGGGAACAAAAAAACACCAAGGTGGTCTGGGAAAGTCCAGACAAGGAGCAAAGGGAGGGGCAAAAATCGCAAAAAGAACTAAATTATGGTATTAATGTTTGTAATTTGACAAATGAAACTTTGCCCACTGAAGTTATTTCTGTGCTCCAAAAAGGTTTTTCATTTATTCCTTCTAACAATGTGAATATTTCCAGAATAATTGTATCTAAGGAAATTGAATTTAAAGTACATTTTTGATTTTGAATTTTTAAGGGAATATTTAAGTACTCAAACAGATTTGGAAAATACTTTAGTTAGTACTATATGTACATTAATGGATTTAGTACTTGAAAATAATTTCTTTATTTTTGAAGGCACATATTTCCAACAGATTTCAGGTATAGCTATGGGTTCTAGAGTTGCAACCAGTTTTGCTAACAAAGTAATGGCTATGTGGAAGATTAAGTTTTTACATTCACTTCCATTTTTTAAAAACATTTTTTTCTATAAAAGATACATAGATGATTTGATTTTTTTATGGTGTGGAGATTCAAATTCTTTTGAAGTTTTTGTGAATTATTTGAATCATTCTACCAACTTTTTGAAATTTACTGTTGGTCATTTTGGTGAGAGCATTAATTTTTTAGACATACATTTAAGTCTAAATAATGAAAGGACATGTTTTGAAAGCAGCATTTTTAGGAAATCTACATTTACTAATCAATATTTACATCATGACAGTCTGCATCCAGAATTTATGAAGCGAGGAGTAGTTAAAGGACAATTTATCAGACTTAGCCGTTTAACAAGTAAAGATGACATTTTTTCAAATGAAGTAAATAAATTAAATTCCTTCTTTATGGAAAGAGGCTATGATCGCATATGGCTGAATAATATTTTGAAATAAGTTATTATTCTTAGGGAAAATAAAGCTAGTCCTATCCTACACCAAGCCTTAGATCTAAATCTTTTTATAGACAAGGGAGCAGCTGTGTATAGTTTATCCTTTCCTATTCCAATTTCAAATGAGATGGCTATTATCAAGAGAATCATCTCTGATAATTGGAAAGTGATACTAGGTAATAATAATTTAAGTGTGATTATTGGGAAAGTACCTGTGTTTATTTATAAAACGACTGTAAATTTGAAGACCAAGCTCGAAAATAATAAATATTATGACACTGGAGTTATTACCAGTTCAAATTTTGGTACATTTCCTTGTAAATGTTGCAAACAATGTAGATACATTTCAGGTAGTAATATGGTGTTCGTTAAACATTTGAATAAGGTTTTTCATAGTAAAAGACACTACACTTGTAGGACTAAAAATGTTGTTTATGTTGCCTTATGTAACTCATGTGAACATTTTTACATAGGCAAAACTATTAGGACTTTAAGTAAACGGATTTACAAACATAAATTAGCTATTAGAAATAAAGACATGTCCAATGCATTGGCGAAACATGCTATTATTTGTTCAGATTTCAAAAAGTTTACATTTTCTGTATTAGAAAAGGTTAATGATGATTTGTTTTCTGGAAATTTTAAAATTAGGTTAGAATGTAAAGAAACTTTGTGGCAGATTATGCTTAATGCAGATCAGTTCCCAGGTCTGAATGATGCTATTAATATAAAGTGCTTTTTACAGGAACAAAGATTATAAAACTCACATTATAATATTGTATACTATATATTTTGTTTGACAATATGAGTTTAGTAAGAATATAATATAATATTGATTATAATACAAAAGGTAATATTCTTTTTAATGAAAGAATGTATGGTGTCTGTTCAATTAACTTACATTTGTATTGGCCATTTTAGTTACATGTGATCATGTGAAATAGTATTTAACAGTTTTAAATGTTGGAATAGCATTTCTGATGAAGTTCATGCTGATTAAAGATGGACGAAACGTGTAATAATGATTTTGGCTTTTCCTTTCTGCAGTCATTTCTGGAGTTTATTTTATCATGTTTTAATATTTGTATTGTTTGACCGTGGTAGAACTGCATATTTTATTGTGTTACACCTTTAAATATTACACCTTACACTACATGAATTAGTTAGTAGAAACAAAAAATAATTGGTGTTTTGGTTAGAAATTTAATTAAGGATGTTATAAATATTTTCAGTTGTTGGGCATGCTCTGTTCTTGAAAAAGTCTCCTACATAGGAGACGAAAGTGCTTGGATTTGATCTATTTGGATTAGTATTTATTTATTTTTCCTCTGTGTGTGTTAATAAAGTGCATTGAATTACATTATACGCCTAGTGGATCATTTTTTTATCACTGAAGCCATTCTGGTTCATTTGTTTTTTCGGCTTTTTCAGTTTGCATAATTAGATTAAACATTAGCATAAGACAGATCTGTTCTAAAATTAATCACAACCAGACCATTTTCTTTCTGCTACTTATTGTGCAAAAGTTGCAGGGAGCACCACTGAACACTGCTACTTCACATTCCAAGGTCAACATGTCAACTGAGTATCTTCCATGTACTAATACGTTGCCAACATCCATGCAAATTAGTGTCTCTGCATTGTGCTTCAGGAAGAGACTTTGAAAACAGATAATTATTGTTCCTGCATGTAATTTCTACATTACATGGATATGGCTTACTGTACACGAGTAACTGAACTGTACAGTTGAATGAACAATTCATTCTGTACAGTTAGGCCAGCATTATATAAAGTCATATTTACATGATTCAGAACACAACCCCTCACAGATACACACACACACACACACACACACACACACACACACACACACACACACACACACACACACACACACACACACACACACACACATTGATTACTGTGAGATTAGAAACCTACCTATCTAGTTACACAATCTAGCGGACCCAGTATGTAATACAAGTGCCACCAAAGAATTCTGACTTCTATAGTGTGACACTGCAGTGTACATAGGATTAGTTTCTTATTCTGTATCAGACAAATTATTGTGCTATTGGTGTTTATGTGCAAAAACATATTTTTCCAGACTGCTAGTTGAGTGAAACCAGCAGTACTTATCCTTACCTGACACTATACATAACCCATCTTACACACACAGATACTTTAAGTGTCTTAAGATTACAACCCCCTAACCATCTTGTTACACAATCTAGAGGACACAGTACTTAACCTAAGCACCACTACAGAAGTCAGACTTTTACACTGTGAGAGTGCATTTTACAGAGGATGACATCATCGTTACGTTCCAAAGAAGAAATGCTATACCACTACATAGAGCCTTTGCATACACAGTTCATCATTACTTAGTCCTACTGCGTTGGACCATTAAGGATTGTTTTGTATTGGCAGTGCACATTCCCCCATATATGAGCAGATGCCATTGCTGATATCAGTAGCATTCATTAAGATTTACATGAGCTTGGAATCCTTCATTGTCCATCCTGTGTTTCACATGTGTGTTGGTCTCATCTACACAGCATCATATAAAACAGGTACATGTCAGTCTCCATTCTGCAATAGACTTTGACAGCTTAGATGACCTAAATCAACAGCATGTATTTATTATTTATCTGAGGGCTGTACTCACTCCTTCATATCAGCAAATATGTTTTTGCACAAAAAATCAACAGCACAATAATTTGTCTGATACAGAATAAGAAACTAATCCTATGTACCCTGCAGTGTCACACTATAGAAGTCAGACTTCTTTGGTGGCACTTGTGTTACATACTGGGTCCTTTAGATTGTGCAACTAGATAGGTAGGTTTCTAATCTCACAGTAGTCAATGTGTGTATGCGTGTGTGTGTGTGTGTGTGTGTGTGTGTGTGTGTGTGTATCTTTGAGGGGTTGTGTTCTGAATCACGTAAATATGACTTTATGTAATGCTGGCTTCACTGAACTATCAGTCTGGAGAAAATTTTACACCGGAGGGTGAGTCCAGTATCAGACTCTTCTTTCAACAGCATCGTCTCTGGAACATAATGATGATGTCATCCTCTGTAAAATGCACTCTCACAGTGTAAAAGTCTGACAGCTGTAGTGATGCTTGGGTTAAGTACTGTGTCCTCTAGATTGTGTAACAAGATGGTTACGGGTTGTAATCTTAAAACAGTTAATGTGTCTGTGTATGTGTGTGAGATGGGTTGTGTATAGAGTCAGGTAAACATGCGTACTGCTGGTTTCACTCAACTAGCAGTATATAAAAACTTTTACAGCAGAGGGTGAGTCTACATCAATGTCAGACCCATCTCCCAAAATCATCTTCTCTGAAACACAGTGATGATGTCATCCTCCATAAAGTGCACTCTCAAGCTGTAGAAGTCAGACTTCTGCAGTTGTGCTTGCATTAAGCACTGTGTCCTCTAGATTGTGTAACTAGATAAGTAGTGGGTTCTCATCTCAACAGTCAACGTGTGTGTGTTTGTGTGTGTGTGTGTGTGTGTGTGTGTGTGTGTGTGTGTGTGTGTGTGTGTGTGTGTGTGTGTGTGTGATAGTGAGACCATAGCATCACTGAAGGATTAATCCAAAAATGTTGCTCATTTAACTCTCTCTAAGAGAGAAACATTTACATGGTCAGAAAAATCCCACATCCCCTTTTCCTCTGTCCACAAATACATACTGTCTGTGACACACTGATGTCAAACATCTGCTGTGGCACATGCATATAATACACTTGAATGTAAACTGTGTCATTAGATAGCTAGTGAGTCCAAATACAGCAGTCATGACTGCGTATGTGTGTGTGTGTGTGTGTGTGTGTGTGTGTGTGTGTGTGTGTGTGTATGTAAATAGATGCAGGAGCGTCTTACACCTCTTAGGCTTGACAACATTTAGAATCCTACTTGGCTGTCATATCATTTTTGCACATACATTTCCTTTGCAAGACACTGCTGATGTCATCCCTTCAAAGACGCAGTGTGGCTGACATGCAGTCAGACTTTTTCTGTGGTGTGTGCCTATAATACACTTGCATGTAGATCATATCAGTAGCTAGGGAGGAAGTTCAAATACAAGACTGACTGCCTTCTGTGAATGTGTGTTTCTTTTTCTTATTGTGCAGAACAGGCTGTAAATATTTATAGAATGTATATCTATATAGTGTGCTTGTATGACCACTTTTCAGCAGAAACATCAATGACAATGGTGATGTCATCCACTGAAATGTGCTTTGTCACACTTGTAAACTAAACCTCAAGTGGTCCTCATGTTTCAGAAAACCTTTGGTAGTTTGTGATGTTAGGTGTATAGTTCAAATCCAGACATTACTGCCTACGCTCAGTGTACATGTTGTTAACAGTATTGTTACCCACATGTTCGTTCATGTGTACGTTTCCTTTTACAGTAGTTATTTTAATTTTCATTTTGAAATGCTGTATTGAGGACTGATGATGTCATCTGAGGACATGAGACAATGTCTTGCAATATATTTTGCCTAAATAAAGTATGTGTTCCAGTACGGGATTATATCCACATTGTACATAATTGTTCTGCCATCACGGTGACCACATCAGGCAGTCAGAAGTATGGTTGGGTATACCTGGCATCAGACAATGTTGTCTGACATACAGCAAGATTATTTCAAAGTAATTACAGGGACACATATTCCTTGATTCATTAACATGATGTAATGCTTTGACATAACCATGTTTAGTATGCACCTATGAACCCATAAACGTATAGAACACTTGGCGATACACATGCTATGGTACATTCAGTGGCCCCACTATTGTGTTACTTTTTTCACTGCTTAGTTAAGTGTACCAAACCAGCACTGAATGACTGTAAGCATTTGTGTCTTTAACTGTTCTGTAGAAACTTTACCAGTGCACACACAATTCTAATATGTACATATACAGTGGCAGAGGCCTCCGCCATCGATTTTGTCAGATAAAAATGGGCAAATAAAGTAAATCTGATAATGACTTTACATAGATGGATTTCCACAGCTGTGATAGTTCCACTGTGGCACATGTAATTCATAAGCATATTGTTACTTGGAGGAGTTGTACAGCTTGATGTTCCATTCAGGAATCATTTTGTGTGAATGCACTGACATCACACAGCAACCATTACATCACAGCAGTATTATCCCATGATATATTGCTCAAACTCATGTGAATGTATGTTTGGACTTCATGGCAGTATAAATTTGTTTTGCCAATGTCATGGTGAGAGTGCGACTATGCACGTACATCGAGTAGTGCGTCGTACATGCATGTGCTCCAGTTCTTGGGTAATATGCGATCTGAAATACAGATAGACCTTCCTTGACCAAGGGCCATTGATATTAGACTGATTACAATTGTGTGCACATGTGCAGTCAGTTATTAGCCATCAGTCTGACATGCTGATATGACATTCATTATCAGGGATCCTTTCTTAATTCACACATTATTTTCAATTGTTTGTGACAATGAATGTCCATTGCAGGTGAGCCTGTTTGTTTACTGTGTGTGTGCTTGTGCTACTCAACATGTTTATGTAGCCCCACCAACACTGTTGCTGCCCAAGAAACTATATTATGTTTGTGTAAGCATGATGAGCAGCATGCATATGTGATCAGCTCTGCTTCTGTTTGCTCTAACATGTAAACATCGTGTAGTCTTCACAAAGCCTACATCATCATCCATGAATTTTAGGAATCGTCTATATCCTGATATCTCCTTTCCCTTACAGTAACATCTTTTCCTGCTAGGAATGTGGAATATGCAAATGGTGAAAGCTTGTAAACACTCTCATGTCTGCTGCATGTTTTATAAAATGAAATAAAATGTTTTATTATAACTGGGGCTTTAGGCCCAACATTTTGTTGTCTGTGGCTTGACATCATTACAGCTATGTGATATGTCACTTCTGAATAACTCGGTCAAAGAATGCTAATGTTTTCTTTTATATTTCACTGCAGTCAGTCATATTTGCTGTAAAAGCAGTCACGTACCACTTAACTATTAACTCACCCCTCAGAGACAGTAGCTTCATCTGATCTCAAGAGCAGATGAATACAGTTTGCGCACCTTCTGGATTTCACCTAGACAAGCAGCTGGCATCTCTAAGGCCATCTGTTGTGTGAGGGCTCGTGAGGCTGCAACATTCTGCTCAAGTGTGAAGGTTAAGCGGGCTTTATAGCAAATATACAAAGCTAATCTGACAGCCAGAATGTTATCATACAAGCTGCCCTTTAGATCTTTGAGCTTTTGACATTTGGAGGTATATTAGGTATAGCTGACAATTCCCAACATGCAGGGGATGTTAGGTTTGGGTTTGAAAAGACTGTGGGCGTAAAGCAGTTTCATTCCTCACTAAATTACCTTTCTTTAGTGACTGGGTCATTGGCTGGATCCTACCTATGTGGTATTAAATGACACTGTTATCATGTTAACGAGGTTTTTCATTATCTTCTGAATTTTTTGTGAGTTAGGGAAAAGAAAGTGAAAGTCGAAGCCACATAGTTTGCAACATACTTGTTCTTATCAGTGTCAGTGGACACATGGGTGTTTAGCAGGCTCACAAGATTATCAAAATGCAAGCAAATAAGTTAAAGTTGTCACCTTTTCAGATGCCCACAGTGGGATATTTTTATCAAAACATGAGATTTTGTAGGACAAATCATCCAGGAACTCGAACAAAGGGCAAGACTTCACTTTGTTGCCAAATAAAAGTTAACTTTTTAAGAATTTGAGCAGTTTTTATTGTTTCTCATCATACAAAGGTGTTTCAGATACAAAATAGTTGTTGTATGCAATTATTAACGGAAACAAAATATTTTTGTCCTAAAATATCTGGACATTTGCCATTTTTTCATGTTTTTTGCAGGTATAAAGAAAGAAAGGTGATAACACTAAAATACCTTAAGAAATTAGTTTACAATTAATTTCTGAATTTTATATAATAACAGAGCAGTTTTACTTATTCATAATTTTTATATATTTGGCAATTATTTTCTGTCAGAATTACTCAGAAATGATCAGTATAGTTTTACCTTCAGAAAATACTCTATGGTAAGCATACAAAACATTTTTTGCTTGAAATTAGCATGACTTTTTTAAAAAAGGATGGTCACTGACAGCTTTTTTGAAATTACTAACTACACTTTTAATTTATTGCACATTAAAGTACAGTATATTTAAAGTATGTGTATATCTCTTATTATACTGCTTACACACAGTAACTATATTGTTCCAAATAATGAGTTAACTGCTTTCTGCTCATATGACCTCTGGCCAACTATCTTACAATTAATGTCAATCTTCTAAATAATTTTTAGTTACTATATATACTTCATTAAAGTCTGTGCATGTTTATTTATTCTTTTAAATACCTGTTTATTATCTGGCTAACTTGTAATTACTGTTGAGCTTTTCTCCCCATTCGCTGAAAAGGGACATCTGTTTTCCCATTTGGACTGTCCCAGTAACAAATGCAATAATAAATAAATGCATGTACACATAAATAAATTAATTAATTAACACTTTCACTGAAGACCTGTGACGGACTTTTTCAATCTGATTTAATAGCTATGTGAGTGGGCTGCTATTGTATTAAGCCTGTCCAGTCCCATGCCTGTTAAAAAGAACAGTTTGTTGTAATTCAAGCCAAAGTAAGTGAATATGGCTGTATAAATACTGAGAATGAAAATACAAAGAACAGAAGGGCCACAGTGTTTGTGTTTGTGCACTGAATAACACAATCAGATCAGAAAGAAAACAGACCATCTTAAGCTGCTATAACACGTTGTATTATTTGCTTAGTAGGATGAGTATTTTTGCAAAGGTGTGACATTCTTATTTAAGAAAAGTGCAGATTGAGTGCTATGTGCTAAAATAAACTATAAGCAAATAAAAACACCTTTTATCTCACCCTTACAATTTGTAATTCCCAGGGTCAATATTAATTTTGACTTAACAAAAATAGTTTGTTATAAAATGAAATAAGCCCATTTCAACTTATTATTCTGACTTACAATAAAATATTTAGCAGCATGAAATGACTTCCTGTCAGAATAATTTAGCAACTGATATAGGCAATGTGCTAGTCACCTAAAATCTTACCTACCTCTAAGGGCTGAAGATGCCAGCATTATTTCTGTTTTCCATTGTTTATCATCTCCTTGCACTTTGAGTTGTCATTCTGCTGCTGTTTCTAGAATCTGTTTTCTTTCTTACTTTCTTTTCATACATTTTTACCAAGTCTCCTACTGTAACTCTTTGGCATCTTTATGTAGAATTCTTGACTTGATTTGACATTCCTAGTTTCATTTGTCTGACTGCATATGTGCATTTATGATAAGACTATACTCTGAAATTTATTTTAATAATACATACGATAAATCTTTATAAACATAACCTTTAAATGTTTGACAATGTAATTACTTCCTATAACATAATGGTTGTATGTGTGGCATGTTTTTCTGTGCACTGACATCTCAGTGGTTTGTTATGCTGAGGCTGTATTCAGAAAGCATCATCCTGCATCTAGCATATTTAGCAAAACTGTAATGAAATAACTGAACAGATGGAATAATAAAAACTTATATAGCCTTGTGAGCGGTACTCAGAGAAAAGTAATTAAAAATAAAACATTATAAAATGCCAATAATGGATAGAGGTTCACCAGGAGTAAATATTAGCATTTTGAAATATGTAACTGTTTTAACCAGTTTAAATCCAGATTACTCAAAAGATCGAATATTTGAGAGCTGGCTGCATGCCCGTTTTACTTTCTGAAATCAAATGCATTGTCTACAGTCTTCTGAAATACTGACAGCTCAGTAAGAGAAAAAATGACAATGAGCTTATTGCTGGGATCACATCTCTCCAGATTTTCACAGAATGTCCAGATTTTGTCTCAAATTTTCAGTCTGTTCCTCATAAAATTTGTGGGTTTCTGGCAAACTACTGTGAAAATCTGAGAAATTAAACCACTAAATAATGACACAAATTTGAGTTTCAGACTTTATATCCTTTAGAAAAGGCATTTTAACACAAACTCTGTTATTCTAGTTACTTTCTAAGTTTATAAGAGAAATTTTTAAAATCTGTCCCTATTTTTGGGCATTTGTACCCCCATTATATGAGGCTTTGTCCAGATTCCCTGGGCTAAGAAGTTGAGAGGTATGGATGGGATTCATAGTTGCATAGTACATTATACAGTGCAAAAAAGTACAGGAAAGGACAATATACAAGTTGTGGATGATTTAAAGACAAAGAGTGCTTGAAAGCCCAGAGGTGGAGACTCGTCGAAATGTAGCACATACAAATGTGTCAGTATTAACATGTAAATAAGAAAGCTACAAATGAATAACATGGCATATGAAAAGGATGTAGGCCAAGATGGTGGACTGATTCAGAAACAAGTAAAATAGCAGCTCTGCATCCCTGCACTCACACCTTTTCAATGCATTGATTTATGGTGTACATGACCAGGCTGTGTTAGACACAGTAGCAGCAACAGTGCAACAACATGTGTTAGTAGCTTCCAATGGAGTCAGTGCAGGCATTGTTGTACTTCATGGCAGCCCATAACAACAAAAGTGATGCAGGTGGAGACTTGTATCAACATCTGACCAATTTTTAATGTGTGATGGACTAGTAGTCTGTGTTCTCACCTGAAATAGAACAGCAGTTGTACAGAAGCATCATGCACAATAAATGTATACAGCATGCATTGTGGATGGGAACATATATGTCATCATCATGTTCATTATATGTAATCATTTGCCAACACAGCAGTCCAGCTGGTGAATATGGGAATCTTGAGGCAATGTTACAACTGCCTTATGTACACAGACCACCCTCTCCTCTTCCCAACAAGCTCAAATATATGTGAGAGATGCAACTATATAGCCAAACTGGAGGCTGAGCTCTCTCAACATAGTACTGGCATGGTCAGTCTGGAGGAGAAGGTAATCACACACACCACAAATCCAGTCTCACATAGACCTATCGCAACAGCAAACCAAACACATAAATACACAAAAACATACTTGGAGGTTCTAAATAAAAATCTGCCCAAGCAACAGAGACCTCCAAAGCTGACATCCAAGCAACTGCTACCCCACAACAATACCCACATATCACATAGTTCACAAAGTCAGTGTGCTGCACAGTCACAGCCCTTAAGGCTGAACAATACACCTAATACACTTGTAATAGGTGACTCTATCGTCAGACACACTGACGTCCCTCTCACCAGGCTGAACAAGGAGAAGGTCACTGTAAGCTGCCTGTCGGGTTCCAGGATCCGCCACATAACACAAGCACTCAGGTCACTCCAAAGCAAGTACAAATATGACTCTGTCATTGTCCATGCTGGTGTGAATGACCTGAGATGTACCTTCCTGGATTACATGAAAAGAGACATAGAGGAGCTCTCTGATCATGTGGCTCAGGCCGGTATGACCCTGACCTTGAGTAGCATCTTATCCTCACCAAGAATGATACCACAGTATAAAGACAAAATGATCAATTTCAACAATTGGCTAAAGTATTGGTGTCACTCAAAGGGGATCCAGTGTCTGATAGCCTGGGATGACATGCTTGACAAGCCATGTTGCTTCGCTAGGGACGGCTTGCACCTGTCACCCCTGGGTTTTTGAATACTGGCCAAGGCTCTTGCCACCCCCATAGTGCCTTTTTTAGGCAAGGCTCAAAAGACAAACCCACCTCCTTAGACAACACAAGGAAAAAGAAACTAAGGGTAATGCTGCTCAACGCCAAAAGTCTAAACCTCAAGATACACACACTCGAGGCTCTCCTCAGTATGGAGAATATCAATATCTGTGCAGTAACAGAAACCTGGTTCAAGGCTCCCGACAGCACCCCAGCACTACCAGGCTATACCTCATACCATGCTTTTCGGCCCCAAAACTCAGACCGAACCACAAGAGGAGGGGGAGTATCCATATTCATCAAAGATACCCATACCTCCAGGCTAGTGGCACTGCACGAAGCATCTGAGACCATCCATGTGCAACTTACAGTGGGCAAAACTGCCTTTCAGTTTGTAGCCTGCTACAGACAACCCTCCCAAACTCAGGAACCCCACTCGGCTTTCCTGAAGACACTGGAGAATATGAAGGTCTCTCAAAACACCATTATATTGGGTGACTTTAACTACCCAAACATAGACTGGGAGCACTACTCAAGCCTCAACACCCTAGCCCAATGGTTCCTAGAATTTATAAACTCAAATGCTATGGAACAACTGGTCACCACTCCCACAAGAGGGGAAAACATATTGGACCTGATCATCACCAACATGGGGACTCTATGTTCCATACCAGAGGTATACCCCTCATTGGTAAGATCTGACCATAAATTAATCACTATGGACATCCATATCCCATCTCCACCCCCAGCAAAGGAAACCACGGTCAAAAACTTCTCAAAAGCAAACTTCCCACTTCTCAAAACTGAGGTGGAATCCCTCAAAGCTCCAGGGCCAGTGGAAAATACGGCCCAAACCGCAGAATCCTTTACAAATGCATTCTATGGATACCTACAGGAATGCATGGATCATGCTATCCCAAATAAAACCAAGACACACTCCTCCAAGGGCAGGAGACCTGTCTGGTGGACCCCAGCCATAAATAAGCTGTACAACAGAAGGAGGAAGCTACTACATGATAGAGCAAAATCCCTGAAAGGGAAGGCAACTCTGATCAGTACTAGCAAGAAACTACAATCCCTCATAAAATCATCTAAGGCTAGCTTTGAAAGAAAAATTGCACAAGACTTCGACACAATACCCCACTCAGGCATCATAAATAAGCTCACTAACTTAAATATCAACCCCAGTGTCACAAGATGGGTTGCAAACTGGCTTAGGGATAGAACCCAAAAGGTCAGAATTGCAGGTGCCATGTCAGACTGTAAACCAGTTACAAGTGGCGTCCCACAAGGCTCAGTCCTGGGACCTCTCTTGTTCGGTATATATTTTTCTGAGGTACAGGCTAACACAGGAGGACTATGGCTGACAAAGTTTGCAGATGACTGCAAACTGGGGGCCATAATCGACTCGCCGGCTGACACAAGCATCCTCCAAAAAGGTTTCACAGAGATGGATAACTGGGGCCAGAGCCATGGCCTAAAGTTAAATGCCAAAAAGTGCATAGTCGCCCCCTTTGGGAAAAATAAAGTGCCCACAAATTACTACATAGGTGGTCTTTCATTAAGTACAGAAGAAGTAATTAGGGATTTGGGGACCCAAGTAGATTGCAATCGCTCCTTTGACAATCACATTGCCAAAGTGGTTAGAAAGACATTCTATATAGCCCACCTTATCACGAAGGGGTTCACATCTAGATCAAGAGAGGTCGTTGTACCCCTCTACTCATCACTCATCAGGCCCATAATTGAATACAATGCCCCATTTGGGATGTACCTTACCTGACACCTGCTGCAACTGGAAAGACCCCAAAAGTACCTCACCAAGAGGATCAAGGGACTCAAACAGATGCCCTACGCAGTTAGGCTAAAGAAACTCCAGCTCTACTCAGTTGCTTACAGCCTACTCAGAGGCAACCTGTGCCTGACATATAAAGCCATATCCAACCCTGAATTAATGGACATGCTCCACCTCAAGAAATCCAAATCCATCAGAGCTACACACTCCAGTGACTTAAACCTCAGCACAGAAATAAATAGAACATGCTGGAGGGACAGATTCATATCCCAGAGGCTCCCTTCACTCTGGAACAGAATCCCAATCCATGTTAGACAGAGCCCCTCAATGACCCTCTTCAAGAAGAATCTTAACATTTGGATGGGAGATCGTAAATTTACCCCTGGGATCTCTTCTGTGTCACTGCTAGACAGAGGCATGGTAAACTAACCTTAAATGGGCTATCTTCTGTGACCTACTATATAGAGGCGCAGTCAACTAATCTAAAAAGGGTGGCGAAAGCCAAACACACTCTGGCTAGGCTTGTAAATGCCCTAGGGCAGATAGCCTAGTATCAACCTATGAACCTATGAACCTATAAGTACAATATTATCAATTCACTCTAATACAGGAAATGTGGATCAGAAAATTAAGTTACTAGAAGGGGATAAGGAAGTATGTAGGCAAGAGATTAGCTAGGAGTAGAACAAGAACAGACCCAATTGTTGGATAGGAATTCCTTTTGAGGCGATTTTAATGTTTGTAAATTTGGGATACATCTAATGGGTAATGGAAATGAGTTCCAGTTTTTTTTTTCCAACAATGTAGGAGTACAGGCAGAAATCAGGAGATTTATTGGGTTTGTAGATGAGAATGAAATGTCTGTTATGAGAATGAAGAAGTCTGTTAGGTTGGTAGCAAGGAAAAATGTTATTGAGGGCAGGACAAGCTGGTTTATAAAATGTTGTGTGCTCTAATTATCTGAAAGTATATGAGGTGAGAGGGGAATTCAGGCCCTGCAATTGCTTCATTAGCTCCAGTTAAACTTTGAGCTGTATAAAAATAACTATTGGCAAGGTATGTAGATGACAATTTGATGGAGATTATTGCTTGCTCACAGATTTTTTTTTCTTTTATACACCATTCAAGGTTATATGTAATCAGAGGCAGTAGAAAGAAATTAGAGTACAAATGGAATATATCATTTCATGGTTCCACAAAAATTACATGCTAATGTAGTTTTATAAATCCATTATTGACCAATTGCTTATAACAAGTTAGATTGCAAAATGCATGTTTCTGTAATATTCATTTAATATAGTGTTATTAGTTAACAGGATGTAACCGCAAAACTAGAGCTTTGGCTTGTTTTTGGTTCTGATCTTCTTCAGAAATAATTATGTTCATACACAGTAATTTACCACAGTTAATGACTAGGGCCTTTCTGCAATAGAATTCATATTTGAAGTAGCAAGCAGACATTAACCTGAACCTAAAGCATGAAGTATAATTTGCATTAAAAAAAAAAACATAAGAACATGACATTATTTGGACAACTACTAACACAATTCCACAAGAAAGTTGCTGAAGTCCTGTTATCTGAAAAGCAGTACAGGTTCATAAAGGGATATAATAACGTAACAATCATCTGCTGGATTACTGAAATTATAATTAGTAAAATGGAGAAAGATTTGCTACCGAGGCTATCTTCTTTGATTTTAAAAGGGCATTTGATTCTAGTAGCCACTCTGTGCTGCTATTAAAATGTGCATGTTTCTACCAATGAAGTATTCGTTTACATTTTCTCATAATGGTTCTCACTGCCGCATATCAAGGAAAATAAACAGCAGAATTCTGTTTACTTTTCTTTCTGTTAGTATGCATTTATTTACACGTCCTGATAACTAATCCGTTTTCTATGAGTAAAGTTGAGATTTACTACTAAAGAAAAGATAGTTCAACTAAGCAGGTTTATGTAAAAAAGTATACATAAAAATAAAATTGTATAACAATGGGTAAAGACCACTTCATTGTAGATAATATATTTGTTGCTATCATACAATTGGCCATTTGAAAAAAAAAAGAATGTCTTTATTTTTCAAAGTTTTCTTATATGTATGATGTATATTACTTCTGACTCAGAGCTGTACTGCACACATCTAGGGAGATGCTCAAAGCTTAACTGGAGTTAAAGCAAAAAATCACAGCATTTTATTTATTTATTTTTTAATTACAGTTTTATTTTTATACTCGTCTAATGTTGTTTACTTTGAATAGGTTGTAGAAATGTATATTAGTCACATTTCTATAACTTCTTAAGGCTGTGGGTGGTTGTTTCAACTATACTTTCCAGTTATCAGGGAGATATGATGGGGTGGGAGGAGCATTGAAAAAAATACTAGAAATTAGCACAATATATTATGTGAAGTAGCAGTGGGGGTGGCACTGCACAAGGAGAGATAATTTAGAAACATATCAGGCACAACCATGTTAGCAGCAAAATAGCACTAAATGCATTGTATGCTTATGACTGTATAATGACATGCAAATGAGTGCCAACAAGCTAATGAAAGCCAGTTTGTATACAAATCATGAAATCAAACATGAAACTATAATCCAGATATGCATAAGTGCCAACAATTTGGAAGTTATAGGAGTATTGCTGACATACGAACATGTAATGAATAGCATCTACTGTAGCTGGACAGCATGACTTGGTGGCTATCTTAGGAGTCAGTGGCATGATGTTGCATGTTGCAACCCTTAACATCACAAAAAAGCCCCCCAGTGGTTGACATACTAGCACTACTATGACTGGGACATTGCCAGCCACCACCATATGGACAGGGATGATATTAAGGAGTTAGTAAACATGCAGTCTTCATGTGGACTCAAGGGGGATGTGTGGAATGCCTATCCAAGTGCACATGAAAGACTGAGTACCATTAATTAACACTGCTATAGGGATCTTTCTGCATCTGCCAGGGGACACATTAGGAGTTCTGCAGTTATCAGCCTCACAAGTCCTACAGCAGTTTATTGAAATGATGCTGCAGGATGTGGAGATACATATTTGGTTTTCACAGAAAGCCTAGGAGAGAACCATCAAAAAGTAGACTTTTAATGACATAGTCTGTTTTACTGATATTCTGATGGCTAGTGCCTGCACCCACATTACTATTAAAGTCACACCATCTCAATATGGCTTCCAGAATATCAACTAAAAGGGCTTTTTCTCTATCAACTCTCAGGTGGTGTGTGGTGCACAAAGTTTTTCATGCAATGTGGCTGTGCACATCAAGGCAGTTCCCATGATTCCCACATCTGGTAGACAAGTGACCTATACCACTATTTTATGTGGGATAACTTTCCACAGAGTTATCTAGTTGGCATGTACATACATTGTCAACTACAGAATTCCCAATAGTCTAGTCTCATGAATGAATTTTGGAATCACAATTACATCCACTGCTGTAAGCTGCAGATGATGCTAGATACACCTTGCAACCATGGTTTATGACATCCATTTGAAGACTGCAGACCATGGTGGAGATGGCATATAAGACAGCACATTTTGAGATGCATAACCTTGTTTAATGTGTATGTTCAGACTGCTGAAGTCCTATTTCCTTCACTTGGTTACATCTAATGGTGCACTGCAGTATGTTCTAGAGACATGTTGCAAGGTATTTGTATTCTGTGCCATGGTACTCAGTGTGTGTCTATGAAAACAGTTACAACATAGAGGCAACAGTGAACTGTATGAATTACTTGTGGCAGCAGCAAAGGAGGAACTGGGTGAGTAGTTGTCAGATGACTGGCTGTGGCTGTACCCTTGTATGAGGCAGAGGCAGGCACAATATGTTGTGGTACTGGCAAAGAGATGATATCTAGCTCACAACTATGGGCTGTGATAAAACAAACACCAAATTAAAGTGATGCATGTACCAACACAACCAGACTATTCATTATATTACATTGGCCATGTTGTACATTAGACATTAGCTTATTACACACAGGCCAGGTACAATCATCTGGTGGTATGTGGATAATGACAGTGAACAGTAATTTTAGCATAGGTGGGAAGGTCTTGAGTGAAGGATGTGAAAGTTACTCACATGGCTAGAGGTTATTGGGAGTCAGGGATCACATCCTGCAATGAGTGGGGAAGTTACATGGTGGAATGCTGACTACATTTGCCATGTGATCCTGTAGTATCAGGACTGGAGGCATCCTGTCCAAGGAACGGTATACTATACTATATTGGAACCATATTCAGGAACCTTGCTATAGCCACCAGGTGGCATTCCAGCAGAATGTTGGCATGCATGACCTATGAATGACTATAGGTAAGTGTTGCTCAAGGTAGGGCTACAGGGGATCATGATGACACTATACAGTGAAACCATGATTGGCTTGCCCTTTGGAGTTTGGCTGTGGTGGAGCTGAAAGAGTGTCAGCCATAACCATGGGGATGTTCATGCCAGGGCAGAGTCAGCAATAGGCAGGAAGGATAGTGAAACTGTCACTGGAACAGTGTGTGCCATCTTTGTAAGCCTTGTATGTACAATGTCCTGTGCACCCTTTCCTTAGCATGGTCACAGTGGGCATTTACCAGTATTCACATGGTTGCACCAATGGTTGCTATGCTCTCAGTAAGTGTGTCTGCTCCAGGTTCCTATATGCTGTATCACTCTATATGCACTGCTGGATGTCCTGCAGTCCCTGCAGCAGTTACACTTCTTCACTCAGGCCATGGAGCATAGTCAACATCTCTGACATGGTGTGACTAGTGACATTCTGAGTCTTAATAAATAACCTCCACATCTACTGATTAATGCAAAGGAAAAACCAAGCAGTCATGATACCAGTGGTTACCTGAACACCTCTCCCTACACCGGCTGCATGCATCTCAGAGCAATGTATCTCTTAGATGCCATCTGTGGTGGTGACTCCTGTGTAGTTTGAATGGGGCTAACATGGCTATGACATCTGGCACTAAACACAAGGGGTCATCTTGCCCTTCTACCATCATCACCTAAGGGAGTGTTCTGGCAAAGCTTAAACGGTCAAAGACTAAATGGTTTTGGAATATCTACAAATCTCAGCTGTGGAGATGTGAGATTGCTTTCCACAGTGAGTGTTGCTGACAGTGTCATTATGTCAATAGACTGTGCCATGTGCATGATGCCATCATCACCTGCTACTGGTGACCCACTGATATAAGGCATGTTCTGACCTGTTGTGGTGGAGTCTCACCCATTGAGCCTTATGAATGAATACAGAAACCATATCTGTGACAATCCTATTGTTAGATCTTATTTTTAACTCCAACCATCATATGACACCTGTATGTCCATTGAGAAGCCTTGTCACACTACTGTCATTTTCTATCATTGAAGTGACTATTTGCATCACAATACCGTTAACGTGCATCATGTTACTCTTCTAGAAATCGAGGAACTTCATCTGGTGTCCAGTATGTGTGGCAATGTTTAACAGCCTACCATTTTCTCCTTGATTAGAGCAGACTTTGGCATCAACAGGCATTGATGTTGGCTAGGCTCCTGTATGGTGCGGGTCTATATTAGAACACCGAATGTTCAAAATATTGAGTGTTCTAATATCGACCTGTTTTCAGTGAATGCTGAAAATATCGAAGAAACAGAAAAACAAATTTTTTCCTAGGGAAAGAATTTGGTTGTCCATTTCTGTTGCTTCGGTATTTTCAGCACTGTGGTGGAAAGTTACGGGTCGGGTTCAGGTAAGTGTGCGATTGTGTGGACATGAAGGTTAGGGTGAGTTAGGGTTAGTGCGCGGGTCAAGTAAGTGTGTGATTGTGTGGACGTGAGGGTTAGGGCGGGATAGGTGAGTTAGGGTTAGGGCACGGGTGAGGTGACTGTGTGATAGTGATGGACCTTAGGGTTAGGGTTTGGGTTAAGGTAAGCGGATAGTTAGTGGTGTATGTATAGTTTAGTGTAGGGTTAGGTGTAAGAGTTTAGGTGTATGTGTGTGGATTGCTATTTGTTTGGTGTGCTTGTGTTGTGTGTATGTGTTTTGGAACAACAATTTTTTTTCCCTAGGAAAAGATTTGCTGTTCTGAATATTCGATGTTTTCAATTTTTGATTCAAAGGGTTCGATATTAGAACACTTGACATTTTGAATGTTCGGTGTTCTAATATAGACCCTATGGTGCAGTATGAAGTGTAACATCTTCCTTCAGTTGCTGAGCAGGGACCATAGAGAGCACCTACTAGGAGAGCATGAGGGATCCCTTTATAACCCTGGTGCTTAGAACTAGCTTATCATGGCATTGAGTGAGCAGTTAAGGCACAAATATAGAGATCTACTGAGGTACTGCTCAGACCTTTTTGTTTTTCTCCATATATTTTCTTTTTTTACAAGAATATCCAAGGTGTAAGCATTGGTGAGTTGGCAGCCACCACACTTTGCAATGGCCACTGCAGCTACTGCTGGGTAGCGAAAAGTCCCCAGGCCTGCTTCTCTGCAGACTTATAATGATCACCTAGTGGAAGGTAACCTTTAGAATTCATTGGTGTCCTTTCTGGCCATTTTGTAGGAGGGGATCAAAGGCTTCTGATCACAGAATGGTGCAGTGGAGACATCTTGGTCTCATGGGAAGAAGTGTGATGGCCGGTGAGGACTGAAGTGGACTGGTAGCTGGATGCTTGAATTGGCTACCTGGAGCACCTCCTTGTGTGGCTGATAGAGCTTCATGACTAGCCACCACAGGAAGCTACCAACCCTGATGACAGCTACATAGATGAAGACATCTGGGCAGACTCTATCTGAGCTGGGTTGGCAGGCCATCCTCACCACTCTGTCCACAGTCATTGCATGTCCCATCATTTGATGTCACTCACTGTCTATTGTTTCTGGTCTAGTCCTCCACATCACCAGTTATCCACTCTTTAACAATCCACATCTTTCCATTGCTGAGCCACTTATGTGTCACTATTGTCTGATTTATATGTCTGCCTCTGTTTCCATCCCATTACCTTCCATTCTACTTGCACTTTCCCCTTACTACCTTCCACTCTACCCGTTACCCTTCTTAAAAGGAAATGGGCACAAGTTCCCACAAAAATGTATATCCTTCTTTCCACCCACATACATTTTCCCCTCTTTTTGCCCTTTTGTGTGAACATCTGTTTGCTTTTCATATTTCTGAATGTAATATATTCCCTTTGCTATCCTATTTGCATTATAAAATGACTTGGCACTTTTACTGTAACGCTCTTGCATAGGCTGTCCTTAGTTCCCATTTTGTAGCTATGGGTTGCTTCGATGCAAATATGAACACACACATAGCATCGGGCACACCTGGCCTGTTGCTTTCACTTGGGTCATATGGCAGCTCATAGCATGGTCATTCCAGTGGCATGGTTACTAATGCAATCATTGCTGTGGAGTTTCATCATGCAGCACTGTCCCTAGCTCGACCGCACTAAATCAACAGCTCATGTATGCCTAATCCCTGTTGGGCCATTTCATACTAAAATCATTGTGTTATTTAAAGCTACCCAATTGCATTATGGCATTTTCAAGTTCTAAAGTGTTGAGCAGTATGGTGGCTGTCTTATTCTGGGTTGCAATGCATTTTTATCAAAGTGAAACTTACAGTCAGCCAGTTATGTATATAAGCTTGCTTTTGCAAGTTAATGCATAACATGAATCTTTTCTGACAAAATATAAAAAAAAACAAAAAACTGAGAAACAAGACAGTGTTAATACAGCAACCAGCCAATGTAGCATTGCTCGTTTGTACATGTACTTAGAATGAGAGAAACCAAAACATAACCAGTATTTACTATTTGTTTTCTATCTTCATTCCAATTTATTTTAGTTTCAGACCCAAACAAAAGCTTCTCTTACTTTGTTAAAGTAACTGCTGCTTTTATGATGACTGATCAGGTATATTCATCAATGTTTACCCTGATTTGCCTTTACATTTTTAGCAAGCAAAATAAGAGAATTGTCTTTGTCTGGTGACATCTAAGGAACCGTTAGCATTTTTTTATACTCTGATGTATGACAAATGGTGGCTATGGGTTCTTAATCCTACTTCAGTAACATTAGTGGAACTGGCAGTAAGGGGTTTGTCTCCTGCCAGTAGTATCCATTAAATATACGAGTAAATCGGCATTAAGGGTATTTAATAAATGTGCACGACTGTTCTTGAGTACTACCATAGTCCTGCAAATTCCAGATATGTTCCACACCTTTCAGCTGCAAATCAGACTTACAAAAACTGACTCTACAGGAGTTCACCCACCTCATAATGAGGTCAGTGCCTTTCAGTGCAACCTTACAAACAGCAAGTGAAGCCTTGTGTAGAATTAATTTGTACATGCATGAACACACACACACACACACACACACACACACACACACACACACACACACACACACACACACACGCATACTGTTTTTAGACTGGAGGAGTAAATGGTGTCTCAACAGCATCAATTTGCTCCATCACAATTTTAAGGTAAGCTGCCAGCAATTAGTGGCAAAACTAACAAAACAAAAACACACTTTGCCATTTATCCTTAAAACAAACCAGTCTGTAAATATTTAAATAAATGAATGAATGAATTAATTCATTAATTTATTATCATGTGTTACTGAGATCCTAGAAATCGTTATATTCCACAGAGCTACATTTCAGCTTTACTGTGGTAACAATATTGTTAAGAAATTCCATTAGGTTAACAGACAGGTACAATGGAATGTGACATGTATTACTACTAGATAGCAAACCGTTTGGTAAGAATTTCTACGTGTGGCTCAGCTATTCGCTCTCATAATGAAAATAGTATTTAAATGGCAGCGATTCAGCTTGGAGTCAGTGCAGTTCTTTGATATGATTGTCAGTCTTGATAAAGATGGGAGAACATGAATTAATAACTTATGCAGGAAACCAATAAGGGTGAACTACTTGCTTCGCAGAGACAGTATGCATCCAGTAAAAACTAAGCACAATGTAACAAAATCACAAGGCTACGAATTAGCACGCATTACTACAGATTTCGGCCCTTTTCTCAAAAATATGAAGTAGCTTGAAAATGATTTCGTAACCAGAGGATATGAATCAGACATTTTACAAATGATCCTGGATCCCATTAGAGGTTCCAAAACTAACAATGACCCTATATGGAATAGGATTTTTGGTAGAATTATGCAGCCCCTAACCCAAAAGAAGAGAAAAGTAAGGACAGTTGCATTCTAACTTACAGCTGCGATTTCAATACAATTAAAGCCATTATTAAGGGGAAGTGGGCCATCCTCACTGACAATCAACAGCTTGTAGGGGTTTTAGGAGAATACTCTACTTTTATATATTAAATGAGCAGAAAAGAAAAGAAACTTAAGGAACACCAGGAAGACATGAGCACTAAAATCTGTGGGCCACCTAACTCCACTTTCTGTGAATACTTGATGGGGTGCGACTCATTTGCGTGCTCCTATCTTAAAAAGATGGTGAAAACTTCAGCAGATGGTAACTTTAAAACTGAAAAAGTTGTATATGGGGCCATTTGTAATGACCGCCCTGCATTTTATGTGGGTAAGACTATGAATAAAATGAAAAGGAAGATCTCAGGTCATCTTTCTGACATCAGACGTAAATGCCAGAGGAACGCCTTATCCAAACACTTATTAGAGCACCTCAGACATTCTGGTTTTAAATTTATTATTCTGGACTGTGTGGAGATGAGTGAGCTTGAAGGGGACATCAATGGTGTTTTGCAGAAAAAAGAATTATGCTGGCAGCTGAAATTAAATGCATTCAGAAAACCAGGACTTGACTACTATAGCTCTGTTAAGAGTGTATTGAATTTACTTAAGCTGCCACACAATCTGTAAAGGTTTTTAGGGAATTTCTGAGGAAATATTTTTATGTACTAAAAATAAAACAATTATGTGTAGTATGTGTATAATTGTATATATGTTTAGCTACTTTAACCTCAATAATGCTTTGATTAGATTTAGTACACTCTTGCATCATACCAGAGATTTAAACGGTAAATTAAAATACAGATTTTTTTCATACCACTATTAAGGGCAGCTCCAGTGGTGCAGTGGTTAGTGTTGCTGTCTTATAGCAAGAAGTTATCTGGTTTAATTCTTGGCTGGGGTGCAGTCTGTATGTCTGTTGTGTGGGTTTCCTCCCACATTCCAAAGACCTACTGCAGGTGGATTCGACACTCTAAACTGGCCCTGTGTGTGTGCCTTTGGTGGAAGGTTGGGTGCTGGGCTGGCAACTCAACACTGTAAAACTCCACTCCCAATTTGTCTGCTGTGGTGACCCCCTAATGGGAAAAGCCAGAAGATTGGCATGAAGTAATAGTATAATTCCTCCATTTTGCTTACTGGTGCACACACCAGCACACTTTTATACATTACTAGTTTACGTCATCCAGTATTTTTGTGTGTTTTTTCTACTAGTTTTCAATGAATAAGCGTATTTTGGGGACTGTAAACATGAAAATTGTTATGGCAGTTTGTTTTAACTGCAAAGCACTGACATTTTTTTTCTGTCATTTTTTCTGAGCTGCAAATAAAATATTTTTTCCTGAAACAATTTTTTCTAAATAATAATTTTTCCCTGAGGTATAAATACCTCAGATTTTATACACACTAATACATATTAGATATTATTAGGCAGATATAAATATTTATATTTATGGTGCTTTAGTTAGATATATGATTTTAGTTCTTGTCACAGACCTGATGAAGGCTTTATTGCATTAGTAAGCTGAAAGTGATATTAGTTAAAAATTGTTCTTTTTAGGTCTGTGGAATGCTTCTCTTAATACCTGATTTGGGAATGTGGGTTGCAAATAGATAGGATAGTGTTTTTCTTAACTAGGATTTAGTTTGACCTAGTCAGTAGAAGTGTGTGGGGGTGGGTACTTGCTGTTCTAAAACACACTTTTTACGGCCCTGTTTATATTGTTTGCCTTGAATAGCCTGATTTAAAATGAAACAATATGCATATTTTCCACACCTATTTCTAAGTGTATAAAAGCTGATAAGTTTAACATTGTAAATATTTCTGATTTTTGTTACTGAGGATTGCTTCTCTGTGATGAATAAAGGTTTGTTGCTTTGGAACACTACCCGGTTTTCATGATTTTTTGGGAATTATTGTGACTGAGCTCGTCAATGGAGTTTTAAGACCACTAGTTTCTCTGTTTCTAATTTGTTACACATACAGATGTGGGCCAGTTCTATCCTACATCAATGGCATGGGTAAGTGGACAAAACATCTCTCACAGCTGTGGTAGAATACATTACACTGTCATCAGCCAGACCTAAAAACAATGATTTTGATTAGAGTCATTTATTTGTGCAAAACTCATAAGTTTTCACAAAATCACTTTTACAACCTGAGGTCAATCCTTTAATAAAGTGCTCTATGGAGAGGAATGGGATAGCTGTTGCTGAAAATAGCGAGGTGCACAACAATTTCCTAATGCATTTCAGAAAGCTAGAGAAAAAGGTGTATACATTTAAACATGCACAATGGCAAAGGCTTCACGTAGAAGCAGTGTTATATCATAAAGTTATCCCGGGAGGTCTACACATTTTGAAAATGCTGACCTCTGGAGATACCTAGCCAGATTTACTTAAATGTTGAAAAGCATTAAATCAGTGACTGGGATTTGACTACATGCATTTCTAAATTGAATATTTTAAACCTATGGAAGCTGCATTGCTTAAAAATATAAAGACTTTGCACCACTTTATATTCAGAAATTTTACATCAGAAATGATAGGGAACAATATAGAGGTGCTAACTGATAATGTGCAGAGTTATGAGAGAATACTTGAAATCAGTAAAACAAAGAAGTTGCAGAGGGATTTACAGGATTTTAGCAAAGGTCAAGTATTTTCTTGGCTGAAACAAGATAGTTCTGTTAGATCAACTGAAGTCTCAGCTGAACAAGTGACTGTACCTTTAAACATCACTTCTGTCCCAGGTAGCACAGACAAGGAAGTACCTGCAACAAGTGGTACTGCTGTAAGTGTGTCTATTGATTCTGCTTCTGCTTCCAGAAATCAACAGTCCATTTCCCATACCCAATGGCTTCAAGATAACCAATCAGTCAAGACAAGGACGACTCCAACAGAGACTACCTTCAATGGACACACATATGAAGGTAATAACACTCAGCAGGGCACTCATGAATTAGTAGTCAATTTATCTTCTGTGCCTTTGACTGAAGACCAGTATAGATTGTTGGGTAAGGGCCTCTCATTCATTCCTGCACAGAAGTGTGACGCTTCTGATGTGATTATTGATCTGAAATTATTTGCACGGAATGTGTCTTTGCAGTTACAGTTTTCTGACTCTGGTAATAAACACATTTTTTTTTCCAGAAAATGAGTACTTATGTCCCAAATATTCATCCTGTGCTTGAAATGTTTACTTTAGTATGTGAGAAGGAGATTAGACAAGCCCTTAATGGGAGACAGCATTGTTGTTTTTATAATTTAACCTCAGGTGAACAGCTTGCTTTACAAAAGTTAAAGGGGTTGTCTTCTATAGAGATTCACCCTTCAAATAAATGGGGGAGTGTTGTGATTCTGGGCAAGATTTTTTATTTAGAACAGATATATGAGTTGTTGACTGATACCAGTACTTACCTTCATTTGTCAAGTACACAAGTGACTGGAAACATTGAAAGGCTAGCTTTTTATTTGTTTGATTTGCTTATGATAAATGTAATTACAGAAGACTTATTTAAGTATTTTTCTGTTGAACACCCTTTAATGCCAATTCTATACGGACTTCCCAAAGTACATAAAGATAGGTCGTGCCCTCCATGCACCCTATTCGTTTTGAGCAGAGGGTGGGCCACAGAACTGCTCTCAATTTATGTAAAACATACTTGCAACCTCTTGATGATATAGCAGAGACTGTTTTGAAGGACACAAAGAATTTTTAAATGAGTTGCGCCAAGTGATGAGTAACAAAACTGAAGATGTGGATGTAACTTTTGTGACATTAGATGTAGCCACTCTTTTGCAATTATCCCAAATAGTTGGGGTACAGAAAATATTAGATCATTGTTACTGAGAGGTGGATATATGAATAATAGCAAAATTAATTTAATCTGTATGTTGGACATAATTTTGGGCAGAAATTATTTTGTTCAAGGATGAATTCTGTTTGTAAACGGTTGGTGTAGTGATGGGCACAGCTTGTGCCAACAGCTATGCCAACATTGTTCTTGTACAATCAGAGTATGAGAATGTCATCAGGAATAATGAGTATTGTGAACATATTGCTTGCTATAAGTGGTTCATGGATGATGTTTTTATTTTGTAGAAAGGGCTTCTAGACCAAGTGGAGAGGTTTATAGAGTATTTACATTCTAGCATATCATTCTTGAAGTTTAGTCATATTTATTCAAAGGAATCCATTATTTTATTAGATGTTAAGATCACTAGGGATGTTACTGGTAATTTCAAGACATCAATATTTAAGAAGCAGTAATACAATTAAAGAATGAGACTCAGAGTTACAACTCCAAAATCAAATATTATCTCTTAAATCTAATAAAAACTTAATTGCTACAGATAATAAGAAGAAAATAGAAGAAGCAAATAAGAAATACAATGAAATCCCATAAAACTAATTTAGCTATAGAAAAAAATAAAATTAAATTCTTATGCTACCTCTCCTAAGCATCTTCATAACCTATCTATGAAAGTTAAGATACCATCAAAAATTAATAACAATGATAGTATCTTTCATGAAGGAAAAGGAAAAAAGTCTTGGACATTAGGGACATTCTGGAGGCTTTTAACTATCATTATACAAAGCATCATAAAGATAAAATAAGTACAAATGAATGTGAGAAGTTAGAGAATATAGTTCCCAACATAACAAGAATTCCTGAGGAACTTAAGTTAGATCTACAAAAAACTATTTCTCAAAAGGAAATTATAGATGGGATTAAAGGAAGTAAGTATAATAAAGCACTTGGAATAGATGGCTTAATTATCGAAATTTATAGATTGTTCCCTTCTTCTATAATCTCTCTCCTACATAAAACCTTTCTTGAAGTTCAAACATTAGCAAATATTCCTCGATCTTGGAGATATTCTCTAATTTCCCCTATATTAAAAGAGAATAAGGACCCTAATCATTGCAACTCATATAGACCAATTTCTTTGTTGAATAATGATTATAAACTATTTATGTCAATTACGGTCAATAGATTGAAAATACCCATATCATAAATAATTAATGAAGACCAAATTGGTTTCATACATAACAGGCATACACAGGATACTATAAAAAGAGTATTAACTCTGATAGATTACCTCAATAGAGGAAACCATGAAGCATTGATAATAGGTCTAGATATTCAAAAGGCCTTTGACTCCTTAAATTGGGATTATTTATTTAAAGTCTTATAGTTATTTGATTTTCCCCCCTTCTTTATAGCAGTGATAAAGGAAATCTATGAAAATAATCTAGCATATGTCAAATTAGGTCCCTTTACTTCCAAAGCAATCCAAATCACTAGAGGTACTAGACAAGGATGTCCCATGTCCCCTATCCTATTTGCTCTTTCCATATAAATACTTGCTATTTTAATACATAATAACCCAAAGATAAGAGGTATAAATATATATGACCAATATATTTCTAAAATAATGATGTTTGCTGATGATGTCTTAATTACCTTACCCAACTCTAAGGAAGTGTTAGGTGAAGTGGATATTGTAACAACAAATTTCCAAAAAATCTCAGGACTCTCCTTCAACAAATCTAAATCAAAATATTTATTATTAAATAAAAAAGGAACACACAGGTTCCAGTTAATCATATTATTTGAAACCAAGTTTCAACTCTAGACTATTTAGGAATAGTCCTAGGCAAGAATATAGAGGAAACCTTACAGCTTAACTATGCTAAGGCCACAGACTTAATCAAGACATTAATAAGCAAATGGAATAATTTGTTTATAACATTTGCTGACAGGTTACAACTGATAAAAATGGTTTTGTTACCTAAAATAGGGTCTATATTAGATCAGTGAACACTTAAAAAAGCGAACGCTGATTGATCAAAACTTATGTAAGCGAAAGCTTAAAATATCAAAGCAGCAGAAACCCGATTTTTTTCCTAGGGAAAGAATTTGGTTGTCCGTTTCTGTTGCTTCGGTATTTTCAGTGCTGTGGTGGAAAGTTACAGGTCAGGTTTAGGTAAGTGTGCGATTGTGTGGGTGTTAAGGTGGGTTAGGTGAGTTAGGGTTAGGGTGTGGGTTAGGTATGTGTGCGATTGTGTGGACATGAGGGTTAGGGCGGGTTAGGTGAGTTAGGGTTAGGGAGCGGGTGAGGTGAGTGTGCGATAGTGATGGACCTTAGGGTTAGGGTTTAGGTTAAGGTAAGTGGATAGTTAGTGGTGTGTGTATAGTTTAGTGTAAGGTTAAGTGTCAGATTTTAGGTGTATATGTGTGGATTGCTGTTTGTTTGGTGTGCTTGTGTTGTGTGTATGTGTTTTGGATCAGCGATTTTTTTCCCTAGGAAAAAAAATCGCTGTTCTGACAGTTCGAGATTGTAAGCTTTCACTTACATAAGTTTGATCAATCAGCATTCACTTTTTAAAGCATTCACTGATCTAATTTAGACCCCTAAAATATTATATATAGCACAAGCCCTTATACTTCCACCAGGAAAGAAAATCCTTAAAAAATCACTTCATCTCTGATGAAATTCCTATGAACCCCAAAAGAAATAGAGTGGCATATTCTCATCATATCAGAAAATGGAAACGGGGGGGTTAATATTCCCAGAGATTGAAACTTATATAAAGGCATCTATAATTAAAATAGTGATGAACTGGATAAATCCTAGATACTCTTCCAAATGGAAACAGTTACACTCCATTATTTTAATGAATGAAAATTATTTATCAAAGAATGCTTTGGTAACTGACAAAGATAACAAGATATGGCACTATTTAAGTTTAAATTTACAGTATAGTACAACAAAATTAACTAAATTAACACTAATAAACAATATTTTGATGTGTTTAGAAAATCAATTAACACAAATTTAGATATAAAACTGTGGCATAGATTTTTAATACCATTTACTATTACAAGGGATTTCCCTGATAAAGCACATAGAAAGATTTTTGGTTTATGGGAAAATAATAACCTATTTTGTTGGTTGTAATGTATTGAAAACCAACAAGCTTTGAACACACAAAGTCTATTGTCAACCTATGGCCTATCCCCTAATGACTGGTTGGTTCTTCAGAGTGTCACAGCATACACTAAGCATCTGTGTAGAATAATACATAACTCATCCTTCAAAACTGCACCAAAAATTACAAACTGGATTTTTGGAATTCTATATAATAATATCAATGTTAAGAATGAATTATCTATATAACACTTTAAGCTGTGGTGTTTGCCTAGTTTATTTTTATAAAAGGAAAGATAAAATGAAAACTAGTCACTTGTCCTCCAATCTTTTCATTGTGGAGCTGCAACATTTGGAAGAAGTAATTACATTCCTTAGTAGTAAATACATTTCCTAGTATTTAAAGACAGCTCCTAAAGATTCTTACCGGCAATACCTAACTAAAGGGTTTCAAGTATCATTATCAATGGAAGATAAAACAAACATTTTATTTTCAGTTAAACTAACTTCTTACTCACAATTCTGGAGGATTTTCATTGGAAATTTTGACACATGAGAAACTCTCAAAAATGAACCCTTCAAACAGCAAGTTATGTTGGAGATGTCATCTATCCATTAATTCTGACTGGTCTCATATTTTGTATGGCTGTACTAATATTAAACCATATTTGGAATGAGATTAACAAATTTCTTCAAGTTATCTATACTGATATATTTGTTTTAGCAAAGTATTTCATTTTATTGAATGTTGTTAATAGTAATAATATGAAGAAAGATGACCTGTATTTGTTGTGGACAATGTTAGCAATAGCCAGAAAATGTATAACTAGAAGATGAAACTCTAATGTAGCACCCACAATGGAGGAATTCCTATCATCACTGAAGAAATGCATACTAATGGAGAAAAGAACTAAAGAGTTAAGAACTCTTCCTATGCCATTGATTAATAGTCCATGGAGGAAAGTTTTGAATGTGATTGATACCCTACAGATGGAACTAAACTCTTCCTAACTATCATAGTTTATATATTAACTTATTATTTAACTACAAATGTTTTTATCTGAATCCTTTTTGTCAGGCTGAATGCAAATATTGTAAGTAGTTATTGAATGTTATGAATGTATTAAATTATTGTGTTATTTCATCAAAATAAAAATCATTTGAGTAAAAAAAAATACTTAAGAAGCAGTGTAAGAAGAATGCATTATTGCATAAAACGTGTAGGCACCCTCGCCACATACCTACGAATGTGGTGAAGGGACAAGTGCTCAGTGTTATGACACTACATAACAATGAGGAGATTTTAGAACAAGCATTATTAGATTTAAAGATGAATTTTTTGCAGAGAGGGTATAATGAGAGTGAAGTGGAAGATTGTATTAATGAATTTTTACCTGCAAGACCCATAAGAGGGAAACCATATTTTTATAATAACTTTGAACGAGACAGGAGCCAGAGGGTTAGGCAAGCACAGGAAGAAAGGGTAAGAATGACACTGACGTTTACTAGTAATGTTAACTTCATCTGCAATATTATTAAGAAAAATTGGGCAATACTGAGTGCAGTTGATAGATTGAAACAGTTGGTTGAAGACAGAGGAGGTGCTTTTAGGAATTTTACTGAAAAAAGAGAACTATGGATAGTACGCCTTAATGTGGATAGATTCCGTGGTATTAATCAGCGTATCTCTTTAAAACCTGTCTGAGGTCCTTGCCACTCCTACATTGATTTTTATAGACAACATTTTTTATAGAAAATATTTTTATTTTATGTTTTTTTTCTTTTTATAGTTCATAAATTGAATTGTATTTTTAGCCATTGCCAATGGTTATATTTCTGTCTGAGATAGAGTGTAGTGATTGTAACAAAGAATGCAGTGTCCTCTTGTAATAGATATTTTATTAGTTTTTATTTGTTTGTTTGATTTCTATCTTGCTTGATTGCATGTATGTTTTGATTGGTCAGATAGGATTTTAAATTGATGTAAGTGGCTATTGCTAGGTTTGAAGAACCAGTCTGATGACTGTGAAAGCACTTACTGTTTTAACTTGCTGTTATTTTCGATTTTGTTTTATTAAAGTTATTTTGCACTTTTAGCTGTGGTGTTTGCCTAGTTTATTTTTATAAAAGGAAAGATAAAATGAAAACTAGTCACTTGTCTTCCAATGTTTTCATTGTGGAGCTGCAACATTTGGAAGAAGTAATTACATTCCTTAGTAGTAAATACATTTCCTAGTATTTAAAGAATTCTTCCCTCCTCTTACTGATCAAAAGGACTGCAAATTAAATCTAAACCTGTGGAATGAAAATTTTGAGATAGACTATTACAATGAACATTAATATATTTACAGTTACTAGATAAAGCAGAATAAACAAAATTAGGAACAATCAAACTTGAATGTGTTGGTTGGAGAGCACGTCTGTCATTACAAATAGACTTAAATTTGTACTCTTGTCTTAAATACTCAGTTGAAGTAGCTTTTTTGGTAGTACAGAACCAGTTTTATTGGATATCATTTAAGTTATTGTTTGGCACAGACTTGTTTGACTGGTTGAACACTGCATTCAGGTTATCAGTCATCAGGAACCAATTAGATATGTCCCTTATTTCACTGAATTGTGGTACCATCTTTTGTTTGCAACATACAGGATCATATGTCAGGATACACCATCGGTTTAGTTAAACTGGTAACTTTTATTGTGTAACACGTTTCCTTTCCATCAAACGTAAGTGAACATCTTGGCCTGGCCAAAGGATAAACAGTGAATGTGCAGAATGATGTTGGTTATAAAATGTTTTTGTACAATGCATTGGAGTTTTGTTTTATTTTACTGTATTATATGGAATTTATTTAGGTTCAAGCTTGACTCTAACTTTGGCATATCAGTGAAGGACTTACTCCTACAGCTCTGGGTGGAAGACACTGAAATGGTATGAAAGCTTTGTGAGGACATGTTTGTCCCAGTATCTTTTTAGCTGCTTGTACTGATCTCTCAAAATAACAATTTGTCTGCAGTTAGAGAGGATTTGATGTAGTATGGTTGAAACCATTATAAGTGACAAACTGTGGGAACTCACTTAACATAAACTAGTAGCCATTACTTGCAACCCGTTGAGTAGGTTACACCAGTGGGAACTCACTTAACACAAACTATTAACCATTGCTTGTAACCTGTTGAGTAGGTACACCATACATTGAGAACATTGATTTGAACCTGTATAGGATTTGTTGGCTAATTGTTGTTGGTGCATAGATTATTTCTATGTCAGAAAAAGTAATACTCTACAACTATAAGCTAGTTTTTCCCTTCAAACACACAGAGTCAGCAGCTATCTTTTACCATGGACCTTGTAGTAATGGTGTTGGCATTAGTGTCTCTCATCTTCATTATGACTTATTCAGTGTGCAGAAATCTGACACTTAAACACTGGATTTATGAGGTCTTGGTTAATGTCTGGCCATCATGCTGACATTTTGTCTGTTTGTAAACATTTGTGAGCTATTGCCAATATACTGCCTGACAGATTCAGTACCAACTTTACCCCTCTCCCCCCAAGGGACCAGTCACAATACCAGTAGATTGCCAGGCACCCAGTATTACTGCTGCACAGGTTAAAACAGCACTGTCCAATGCCAAGAATACAGCTTCTATGAGACCTAACAATATCCCTGTCTGTGTTCTACATTAACTACAGTGTGAACTGGCACCCCACCTGTGTGCCCTGTTCAATCACAGCCTCACCTCAGGCTTTGTCCCTACCAAATGGTGCAATGCTACAGTCATCCCTTTCCACAAAGGAGGAGTGAGTACAGACCCTGGGAATTATTGCCCTATTAGTCTGATGAGTCGGATATGCAAAGCTATGGAATGCATCATCATGGACCTAATAAACAAGGACATAGGGAATCTCCAAACTCTGGATCCCACACAGTTTGATTTTGTGAAGGGTAGGTCATGGCTGCTCAATTTGGTCAACTTCTTTTAGTCAGTCACCAGAGTTGTGGATAAAGGCAAGGTGATTCATACAGCCTACCATGATCTGACCAAGGCCTTTGATATCATTCCCCACTTAGGAATCATAGAAAAACTCACTAAGCTAGGCATCAACCCCTATATCACTTGTTGGGTTGAAAACTGGCTCACAGGTAGAACCCACAGTGTGAAAGTAGCTGACTCCAAGTCAGACTGCTGACCAGTCACGAGTGGAGTCCTACAGGGTTTGGTCCTGGGTCCTCTCCTGTTTGGTCTCTACTTCTCTGAAGTTCAGGCCAACACGAAGGGACTCTGGCTGACAAAGTTTGCAGACAATTGCAAGTTGGGAGCTATTATTAACTCCCTGAGTGATGTTGGCATCCTACAGAAAGGTCTCACTGTTACAGTTTTTTATGCTATTTCTACAGAAAGGACAGAAATTCAGCAATGTTGCCATCATATGAATCACTGGATTGAAGGACTGAGAGAATGTACAATAACAGCAAATTATTCATTTACTGTTGCAGAATGTAACATCCTAACTGTGAATCCATTAAGAGACTTAGGCTTGAAAGGCTCTGAAAAGGTTCTAATGTTGCATTACTTACAAATTCTGGCCATAGGCTAACACCACTGGGCTGAAGAGCTGTATTGCATTTGTAAAAACAAACTGCACAATCATTAAGTTCAGATGGTGTCACTACCATAACCCTATATACTCTGCAGATTGGTTTGTGACAGCTGGGCATTACTAAATGAATACACAGTATGCCTATGTATTCTCAGAGCACTACAGGGCAACATACAAAAGGCAAACATTCATCAACTTATGACAGCAAACAGATGCATGCTCATGCAGTATATGATACACATTTTCATAAATGAAAGCACTGGCGCATTCTAGCAAGAAGTGACTTAATGTTCAGTAAACACCACAAATGCTGCAATAGAAAATTCAGTGTGTAGAGATTATGTAAGGCCCAGTTCAGACAGAAGCATAAAGTCTGATGACAAACCTAATATTTTTAAAAGTTTACTGATGTGTGGACTTAGTATTCCAAGCCAATTCCATATTAAGATAAAACCAACAATCTCACAAGTTATTCATTCATCAAGAAATCTTCCCATAACACTGACACAGAGAATCAAGAAGAAATGAAAGCACATATAGTGAAAAGTTCACTTCCATTAACACTGCCATACTCAGAAAATACATCTAAGTGTAATACTTTAAGAAAATTAAGGCATTATTAACAGAAAATGTCACGATCATGATGAGCCTGAGATCTGATATTTCAGGTTTTGGCATTACTTGTTTTTTTGGTGCTCTCATCTTGGCTTATATTTTTCTAAGTGCAGTCCTTAAACATCTGATAGTAAATGATGATTGGCAGGTAGCAATGGGGTGTGAGTACAGTACTGGATTTTATTTAAGAAGCCATGGGTGATACATCATACCTATCAACCTCTAGAGAAAGAAATCTGGACAAAGCCATAAATAAAAGTGGTACAAAGGCCCAAAAATTGGGAACAATTTAAAATATTGCTCTTACAAACTTAGCAAGTCTTTCCCGGTTAACAAATGTTAAATAAAATAAATAAAATAAAATAAAATTGATAGAATAACAGCTTTTAGAGTAGTATGAATTTTTCTGAAGGGTGTGAAGTCTGAAATTCTGTCTGTCATTATTTTCTAACTTCAATCTTTAATGATTTGCCACTAATTTGCCAGAAAAACACAATTTTATGAAAAACGGACCAAGAATATGAGGCAAAAATCTGGACATTCTGCGAAAATCTGTACAGTTGAGAGGTGTGGTGATAGTATGGCTTCTTAAATGAATGCCTGTACTGCAGTTATGCATCTAAGTAATTGCACTGTGTAGAATTGTAATTGTTCCTCAGGTCATGGAAAACCTTTCCTTTGGTCTTCAACTCATGGAAAATCTTTCAGTCCCTGTGCATGTGCAATATAATAAAGTGCAGTTTTGTAGGAACTTACCATAAAAGTAGATGTCCTACTGATCACTGTTGCAATTTTCATCACAGATGGGTTTTCGTCACTGTTATTCATTCAGGGTGCCAAAACTTTACCTTCTCAAGGGCATACATCTGACATATGACCATAGATTATGTGTGTCAGGTTATAAAGGATGGATGGATATGTGAGATTCTCAGACTATCTCCAAGCTGGTGGCCTGAAGACAAGTGGGAAAGAAAACTAGTCAGCTAGGAGGTGCTAGCTAGAACAAGTAGGAAATTCATCCAAGAAAGCATGTATGCATATGAGTGATACAGAAGCAAGAGAACAGAGGGACAGGAAGGAGGAAAGGAACACAACAACAGTGGTCAGTAGGACATCTACTGTTATGGTGATTTCTTACACAACTGTACTATGTCCTGACTGAAATCACTGTTGCATATTCATCACAGATGGGTGACTCTCAGAGCTGAAGAGAGAAGGACAGGGGGGTGGCTGGCCAGAGTGAAGAGAAGGAACTGTCCAGTAGACCAGAAATCACTGATCTGGTACAGGTTGTCCTAGATGTGGAGAAGGCATCAATCTTATAGTGATTGGTGAAGGTGTGTACCGAGGACCAAGTGACTACTTTCAAGATGGACCTGGCCTAAACCCCTTCATGGAAGCACCACAAATAGCAACCACCTAAGTGGAATGTGTTTAGGGCATGAGGACAGGGGCTTACCATGTTGCAAGTAGCAGAAAGAGAGAGCCTTAGATATCTAGGATGTTATAGTTTGCTTTGAGATTGGTTTTCCCAGCTTGGCCTTCATGAAAGAAACAAACCAGTTTTTCTGATCACCGTACTTCTGTCCAGTAGAACCTCAGCTGTCTGTTAATGTCAAAGGAATATAAGATTATTCCCCCCTATTTTGAAGACTGGAGATGAAAACAGGTATCTGATTGGCTTGATTGAGGAATGACTCATTCACAGCCTTAGCCCTCCTGCAAGATAGATAGATAGGGATGTGAAGATAGGCATCCTTGAGATCTAGTGACACTAGAAATGCCTGAGGCAGAATAAAGGTCAAGATGGTGTGTAGAAAAAGCATTTTGAAGGTAGGCCCTTTCAGGAAGGTGTTTAACAGGGAGAGGTCCATGATAGGCCTCCATTGCCCTTCCTTCCTTGGACAAGAAAAACCCTTGAATAAAAACATTTCCCCGCAAAGCATGAAGGTACTTCCTCTATGGAGCCCTGTGTCAGCAGGTCCTGAAGAATGGAACAGTCAAAGGAAGCTGGTTAGGTGGAGGACTAGGAATCCATTTCATGCAGGGAATGCTTTCCCAAGACACTACGTATCCTTTGAGGATGGTCAGAACCCACATGTCTTTAGTTACCACCTTGAACAATTGAAGTGAAAAGGGGAGATTTTTTGACAGGGGGCAGAGGGATGGCAGGAGGGGGAGAAGGGAAAGAAGGATAGTCACAAGGTTTTGCCCCCAAAGGGAGGCCTTTCTGATGGGGAGTCCCTCTATGGTTTGTCAGAAAATCTTCTCCCTGGGTGCTTTTCTATGTTTGTGAGAGGGCCTAGGATCTGTCTTGATGAAGGAAGTGGATTTGGATGTGTAGTTTCTATGGTATCTAGGAACTGTAGAGAGGATAATCTGCCCATAGTCTTTCATGGTCTTACTTTGCTCTTGCAGAGTTTTGAAAATATTGGCACTGTGTGGTCCAGACAAGAGGTCACTGTCCAAGGGTGAATCCAAGAGTTTGAATTTGGAAGTGTTCAAGGATGGGTTGACCCCGGAGCCATACATATCTTCTGATCACTGAGCCAGTGGCAGCAGCCTTGGACATAGCATCCGCTACATCAAAACTGCATTTGATGCTGTGCCTGCCAATTTGTGTAGATTGGGACTGAAGGGTCTGCATTTGCTCTTTAGAATCTGTTGTCTGAGATTCTGACATGACCTTATGCAGAGACTGTAACGCAGAAAACAGGTACTTGGTCATTTGTGTTTAGTAATTAATAGCTCTGAATGCTAGAGTGGAGGAGGTATAAACATTTTTACCCCACCTATCTATGGCTGTGATGTCCTTGTCTGAGGGGTAGGGCATTAGCAGGGGGAAGCAATTTGGATGGCTTATTAGAGGAGAGGGAGACAGTTTCAGAGTCAGCCTTGGGATTTCTATACAGGTTTGTAAGTTCATTAGGAACATTACAAAACCTGTCCGGTCTTTTAGCACCCAGTGGCAGAGAGTCAGGTATCAATGAAGAAGAATGTAAAGCATTAAGATAAGCTTTGAGGATTGGGGGAACTTGCAAAGGAGCTGGAGTACCCATCTCCAAAAGGTTGTAGTATCTCTTTTGTACCTCTGAGATTTGCTTGGACTGCCACTGAAAAGTGTCTCATCATGTTCTGAATGGTTTCTTCAAAGAACGCCTCTTCCAGACAACAGTCAGATGAAAAGGAGTTCCCTTAGTCTGAAGAGATTTATTCAGGAGACTAGAGTTGTGAAGAGTAATCCAGAAAATGATCAGAATCTGATTCAGGATCCTCTTTAAAGGAGGAAGAATCCAAGGCTTGCTTTTGTGGTGTGGCTTGAGATATCCGAGTCACAAAAGAAGGAGGCTTCAGGGTATAATTGCTTTGTATAAACCTATCAGAAGTCCATCTAATATTTTCCCATGGAAGGAGTAGGGAACATCAGATGCTTGTTTTTTTGTTTCTTCTTTTTGGCCTGCATGAGCCTTATAGGATCGGAACCTTGTCTCATTCAATAAGCATACCTGAAATCTCTTCCCATACAAGAATCTGAAAGATTCCATGCGGGCCCTCTGAGATGATAAGAAGTGGTTTGCCTGAAGTATCTGCAGTCCACAAGGCCTCAGGGGTCTTACTGGCCTCCAACAGAGTCTTGGTAGCGGGTGTCTGATTGGTAATTTGGTATGTCTGACTAAGGGACATTGGACTGAGTATCTTCTTGGGGTCTCTTGAGTTTCTTCTTGGGGGAAAGGGCAACATCAGGGTCCTGATTATTTGCTATTTTAGACTGGACTGGGTGTTTCAGTTGCTGGGTTTCAAGAAAGGTATTAAGGGAGGAGAGTCTTGATCTGAGAGTCTTAGGTATGAAAGACTGAGAAATGGAACAGGATTTGCAGTTGTGTTCTCGGCCGAGTCAAAAATATGCACTAATTGTTTAACTCCTTGTATGGACTGTGCCTAACACTCACATTTACTCCTCCTAGCTAATAACTAACAACTGTAAACCAGAGCTCAAAGAAATAAGAAAAGGAAGACTCCTCATTAGGGAAATTATCTGGCAATGATTAGCAAAGCCAGCAGTGCCATTGACCAACTGTGGATCAGTCCAATGGGTGAACAACTTGTGTTTGGGCTGCTGGTGAGATAGTCTGAGGATCTCACATGTGCATGCATCCTTTATAACCTGACAAACATGAGCTGAAGTCATATGTTGGACATACACCCTGAGGAAGATAAAATGCTTTGGTAGCCTGGTCAGACGTCATAGATGAAAACCTATCTGTGATGAATACTGCAACAGTGATTTCAGTCAGGACATTAAAATTAACAAAATAATCACACGTTTAACTGATTAGAGTATAAGGAGGACAAACATTTATTAAAGCAATAACAAATTATACAATGGTAAGCATTCTATGTATCCTTGTTAAAGTGTTATTTTACCTTGAGGGAGAAAATTTGGTTTTATGGTATCTGAATTTGGTTATAGAGGTTATGTATGTCTAGAACAATTGTAGCCATTCAGAAAATTCTTAAGTCAGGCTGACGTCTGGTCCAGTTACAAGTAATGATTCTTGAAGATCAAAGATTGTTTTCTTTTTTGTATGAAAAGATCATGGGCAGGATTCATGAAGCTTCCGTGTAAGAGTTACAAGGCTTACACGGAGGCTGCAGTTAAACGGTGTGACGTCAGCATGTCATGCATATGCATGAGAGCATGCTGAATCACACCTAAGGCTAACACGGTCTGTGGAAGACAGTAGGGGGCATGTCCGTAGGGTGAGCCCTGCAAACGGACACGCCCCCAGAAGAGTAAAAGTCCCGAAAGTAAACCCCCACAACAGAGTCCGTGTAAATGTGAATAAACACAACACATGCACCCACAGACTATGAACATAAAATGTAGAAATGAACATCTTAAATTTTTTTTTAAATTGTAAAGATGTTTGCCTGTGAGTGCGCTCATTTGCGCAGGCGTGCCCGGTGCTTAGCCACAGTTAGCAGTCAGTGGAAAAGCATATAAGAACTAAATATGAAAAGTAAGCCAAGAAGCAATAGCGTAGCGGTAGAGACGTCGGCTGAAGAACAGGCAGTCATGGTTCGAGCCCCCACAACATCAATTTTTATGTTTAGTGAAATAAGCACAAAACAAGTCCCTGACATATATGTACACATATAAAATTATATTTTATGTAAAATGTAATGAAATGGGCCATGTATTATGAAGAAATGTGAGATAATAAAAAAAAAATGTCAGATGTGCCTATAGCTGAGCTACAGTCTAACAAGTTGAGTACATCTGCCTGTAGGTGAACAGTGTTTTAACAGGTTTAAAATGAGTGCCCATAGGTGAGCAGTGGTTTAACAGGTGTAAAATGAGTGCCCGGGGTTGAGCAGCATTTTAACACGCTGAAATTGTGTGCCCGTAGCTGAGCAGAGCGTAATATGCATGCTGACAGCCAAATGACACGTAAACCAGCGTAACCCGTTTGCGCGGAGCTGCGCACCGCGCCAACAAGCTAACCGACGGGCAACGTTGAGCAAGCTGTATCAAAACTGCCTTTACACAGACACACCTCCTAGCCTGTGTAAACAGACATAAAATATAAAAAGCAATGGCCAGGTTCGAACCCAGGATACCATGCACCATAGTCAAAGTACTGAACCACTAAGCCATGACAGCTGCACTTAGAAATGCAGTAATAGCATATATATAGGAATGAATAGAAAGAGAAGCATGACAAAGCAGGTTTTGTGAAGCTGATACAATTCCAAAATGGCCAATCACAGATAAGTGTGGGAAAAACGGCATATATAAGCCCCATAGGCGGGAATACACAGCATAACCGATTGTAGAACTGACATGCAGCCAGGATGTCAGGTGTAGGTGAGGGTAGTTGCTTCCGAGCACAGAGGTGGGGTGTTGAGGAGTCCAAATATATGGTTTGGCTCCTCGTCCATAATCATGAGGCCCAACTCATGCAGGGCCAGGTCCTGTGGGGAGCATATAGGGCTGAGGCATGGGACCGGTTGGCTCATGATCTCACCAGTGCCACAGGAATACCAAGGACTGGTGAGCAGGTCCATCACCACCATGCGGACCTGAAGAGATGGAAGCAGGACCAACTGAACCGTTGGATCCAGGAGGCCCGGCAAATGCCCAATGCCCCACTAGTGAGTAAGTCACATGTAATTATTTATGTAAGAAATTAACCTAGCTGATATTATGGAGATGTGTATTCCAATATTACTTTATTTATATTACAGCTGCAGGTGTCCGTTCTGCGAACCGTCGAGCCTATGGTGATAGGTTGGCACGGTTGCGCCACCAGGCAGGTCAGTAATTCTCTCCCTGTAACTGTAAATAAATATATAAGTATGACAGTTAGCAAAAGAGTGCAGTGTAGTCACTAATTAATAAAATGTGCAAGTAACAGTGTAAGAGGGTTTGCAAGTATTGCTTGATTACAAAAGTGTGATGCAGCCTGTAATCCAAATATAAAAATGAAACAAGTCTGAAATAAAGATGTCCCACCTGTAATATAATAGTATATAACCTGCAGCAGACTGAAAAGTACAGCTGCAGAAGCTGAGTAAAACACATGTGTGAAATATATCCCTGTTGAAATACAGAAACATGACAGAAGTGAGACTGTTGGAAAGGATTGTTATAACTACAGGTAAAACATGTCAATAAAGCCTAGAATTAAGTACCATCCTGAATTGTAAAAATAAAACAAGTGAGAGAGTGTGAGAAAGAGGTATGAATCCACCAATAAAGTAGTAATAACTCCTGAATAAAGTATACTGCAGTCAGTACAGAATGAAATGAATGTGACAGGCAGAACCAAGCAGTAACATGTGTTGAAACCAGTACTGCAGCTGGAATGTGTGTCCCAAAACCTGGATATGTTGCTCTCAGTCTGCAATATGCAGATAGTATCGTTGTCTGAAATACCAAACATCCACAGTTGTCTATAGCTATATAAAGCAAATGTAGCAGGATGATGTAGCTGAACAGAGCCAGATATGAATGTGTATGAATAAAAATGAAAATGTATATTGATGTAGCAGTAACATTCCTATCACCAACCTGAAGTAGTTATCACATAGGAAACTGTAGGCAGAACTGTAGTGTGTATATATCTGCAGCTATTAGAAATGTACAGCATATGTATTGTTATTTGAAGTTGTTAATTAAATTTTCTTCACCCTACCCTATAACCACATATAATCCATTCCACGTGAAATTGGTATGTGCAATCACAATTAACACCCCTGGACATTTGTCCTGTTGGTTCATACATATTTGCATGTACGTTGATGCATCTGCCCTGTTCATACATCCAAACCTGATGGCCTGTTGCCATCAAACAACCCTGCATGTTGTTGGATTGTGTATTGCTGTTCAAATTATGCATGTGTTATACTTGCTGTTCAGTGGTTTGAATATATGGGTGTTTGGTTAATGGGAATACTAATGCATGCTGTTACAACTAATTGTGAATGGTATTGTACGTTACTAACCCAAACTGTCATAACATAATGCAAAACATAGGATGACAGGGAAGGCGGGTTCCAGCGGACCCACCTCTCCCTCCTCAGCTGGCGAGTGCACCTGGCAGTAGTGCCCAGGCTGGACCCTCCTCCGGTGGCCCTGTGCCACCTGCGGGTGGAAGCACTGCAGGGGATGGGGCTCATCCCCCCTCTGCAAGTGTGGCCGGAGGAGAACATCCACTCACCCTCCATAATGTCCGGACTGTGGTGCGTAGGGAGATCCGGGACGCTGTTCTTGGGCCCCTACACCAGCTTGAGACACGGGTGGCACAACTCACAGGCGTGCCTGCTGCCCAGCCTACACAGCCCCCAGCACAGCTCTGTCCTGGGCAGTGAAGGCACAGTGGCAACTGCCCATGGGTGGGGATCTCAGTTCCACTGTTGCCATCTGTGGGCTCATGGGCTCGAGATATCCAAACATCCGTCCCCGTCAATTGTGTAACCCCCCCACATGTGTCATATACCGCCCCTGTATGCGTCTTGTTTGTCTTGTCTGTTAACCTACCCAACCTACCTCCCCAGCTATACCGACTTCCTGTACCTGACATACCACTCTCACCTGAAAAAAAAAAAAAAGGGCACTCTGTACCCACAAAAAAATTACACCCCATACATAGCTGTCCATTTTGCAGACATGTCTGCTGGACATGGAAACTGTCAATTACAATTGGCTATACAACAAGTATTATTGCTGTCCTTACACCTCTCTCAGGGGTGGAAGGTTTCAAATGTCACACCAAATTACAAACATATGCACAGCTGTTGCTGATGAAGAAATGGGCAGCTATGGTGGGCCTTACCTACATCCCTCCTGCAAAACCCGAGCTTGTTTCCCTACTGTCCTACCCTCTTTGTGACCCCTTTTTCACCACTTTCCTGTCTCCCCATTTTCATTTCTTTCAAAGAAATTAGCGCGGGTGTGCGCTTGTGTGCGCGGAGCTAAACGCCAGTGCGCATGCGTGAGCTCCGCGCAAACCAGCACTAACCCGCTTACAACTGCTTAAAAGTGCCTTAGTCACTCTGAATGACAAGGCCTGTAGTCTGCTCAAAAGCAAAATAAAATGCCACTGTCAGTCCCGAACCCAGGACCTTGGAAACAGTAGTCTGCATGACTTACCACTAAGCCATGACTGCTATATAAGAACATTGTGCTACAATAAATATATCATGCAATAGTAGCAATGAATGTAAAGGGAATATAGGATGTGTAGTACACAAAGCATGTCATGTATATTTACTGTCAAATGTAGTGGATTTCTATAATAGTAGTGTGTGAACAGAAACAGCCATGCTAGTTGGTAGCTAGTAGGTAATAATGTCACTGTAGCACCTTGCAAGCCACACACATACTCACAGCAGGATAATCACTGCCCATACCCCACAACCTCTTACAGCAACACATCCGGACTAAGTAATAAAAAATGTGGAGCAAAGGCCCAAAACAGGGGCACATTTCAAATATTGCTCCGACAAACTTAGACAGTTGAGAGAGTAACAGGTTTTGCATTATGTTGGATGTTTGGAAGGGTACGAAGTCTGATACTGAAATGTTTGTCACTATAGTCTGACTTGAGCCCTGAGTGACTTACCAGAAAAAGCTGATTATGAGATATGGACCAAAATATGAGGCGAAAATGTGGACATCCTGCAAATATCTGTACACTTCAGAGGTCTGACACTGCCATATTTGAATAGTTAAGAGCCTAGACATAGCAACAGTGACTGAGTTACAGGGATGCCCCACAGACTCCCTGTGAAATGTACAAACAGTAGGCAGAAAGGTGGTACAACACATGCAATGGTAACTATGAAGTACTGAAAGTATGCACCACTTGCACGGCAGAAATAGTGTAGTAATACATATGCTCATGCTAACCCACAGTCACAACTGCAGAATACCAGACAATTTAATGGGTGTACCCCACTGATATGTACCATTCCATGAGGCAGATAAAAGATGCACCTGAGAGTCTCTGGGGCCTGCTCAGCAGCATACTCAAATACCCTAATAGATGTCAAGGCCCACACCATGGCCAGACCACACTGCATGCAGTAACACCCTAGCAGATATAGCAAGCATTCCAAGGTGTGAATGTACATGGAAAATAGGAAAGCCACAGCAACACACTACAGTCAAGAGACCTAGCAGGCATACAAGTAGTGAATGTAAAGGGCAAATATTGAAGCCATAGCAACAAAGTGCAAGAGCCACTGCTATATACCAGTTACACCACATGTCCCACAGGAAAGCACACGCACCCACATTAACAGTAGTAGTAGTCTTAGGTGTCAGTGTACATACACACTTAGTACAGGAAACTGGAGAAATGAATGGAGAAATATTAATCTACAACACAGCCAGAAATATGAGAGAGATACTAACCTTTACACTCACAGAACAGTGTCCACAGCATACCAGCATGGTCCCTGCCCTTAAACTCTGAAAGGGCTACACCTATCTCACATACCTTTTTATAGCACTGTCCGGAAATCACAGTGAGAACTGCAATCAGTACACAACTGGCTGCATGCAATTAGCAAATGCTGGCTAAAAATTGGTGCAGAGGCCATCACATGGACATATGCAGATACCTAGAAAAGCATGCTGTACTCCCAGTCCACACATGCAATACTTTCATTGCACCCTCTGGAGGTAGGGAGAGAGAGAGAGAGAGAGAGAGAGAAAAAATACACAAACAAAAACACTTAACAAAACCTACTACAAAGCTGACATCTGTCAACTGGAGCAGCAGCAGGACACCGATCCAAAAGGCAACGCAAGCAGCTGTGACAAACACTGGTAATGTAAAGTAATACTTTAAAAGTCTACATACTGTGGACCCTCCATATGTGCCATTGGTCTGTATCTATATGTATATGAAGATGTGCATAGGGCAGGGGACATGCAGTAACTATCAGTGAAGGCTGTACATACATATGTATGTGAGGGCATCTCTGTGCACATATCAATGTAGGTTGAATGTAGGTTGTAGTGCAATGTACAAAGTAGGTTTCACAGTTATGTATGTTTAGCAGTATGTTAGTGTGTGCATACAGTTTTGTAAACAAACATGTTGATATACCTATCTATCATATGGATACGTATGTATGTCAATATATGTATGTATGTATATATATATATATATATATATATATATATATATATATATATATATATATATATATGCATATATGTATACATAGAGAGGGATGTAGGAATACATAGACAGATGTAGATAGATAGAATATGTACAAACATATAAATGTAATACACACATACAGATATAGATATATGTAGATACATATACATAGACAGACAGATCTGACTATCTACAGATATGACTGTATATGACTATCTCACACTCCCCCTGTCCCACCCCCTCTGTCACTCTCACCCCCTATCTGTCACACTCCCCCCCTCTCCATATCTATAGCAATATATGTACATCAATATATATATGTGTATATGTATACAGACATATATATATATATATATATATATATATATATATATATATATATACATATATACATATATACATATAGATATATATATATATATATATATATATATATATATATAGAGAGAGAGAGAGAGAGATATTCTGAGTGAGGCACATGTGTACAGATGTATTGCAACAGGTGCCTGGTAACAAAGGCATGGAGTGAACACCAGTGTCGAAACTGGAGTACCATACCCCATTTCAAATCACCTACACCAGTAACCACCAGATATGTGATTGGCTGCCCACCACTGCATGTGTCAGGGGTGAACAGGGTCATAAATGTGTACAATAGTCCCCCCAATGATAGTCACAGTGGCACACTATTCCTGGAATACCTGTACATGGTATGTGTCAGCAGACATGGTGTGTCAGCTATGGACATGTAGACTCCACACCACACAATGGCTGCCAAGGTATGTACCTCACATGACAGCCACAGATATGGAGAAGGACACAGTGACATGTACGACACTGTGATAATGCACTCAAACACATTACCAATGCACAGTGACTGACAACACCACAGAGTGCACACATACTACCCACATAGAGGTTACCACTCCTGGATTTACATACTTAAGTCACACCCATGACAGATGTCCAACAACCATAGTAACACCTCACACCATCCACAACCTAAATGACCGCTGTGTGTCGTCCGTGACACCACAGTAGAGAGCGCATGGCGGAGGTACAGGTTCCTACCCACAGATAAGACATACCCTGCAATAAACCACACAGCGTTAAGAAGCAAGACTCCCCATGAGTACATGTCACACATACCCCTGTTGAATGTTAGTCAGATAGGTAATATGCCATATGAGTCACTCTGTGTAACTGTTTGACAGGAGCAGGTACCATCACAGCACATGTGTCACAATGGTCAGAGTAGCAGAACATTATGTTGCTGTAGTCCCAGGGGCAATAGCATATTGTATTGTATTGTGTTGTATTGTGTTGTATTGTATTGGTATGTACCTCCTTTATGGAGTGGAACCACTGCTGCTGTACACCAGTGTACAGGTACATATCCTGTAGTCAGGCTAGTGTTACATAGCACTTCTATATGCGGGTTTAGTTCCTCTTGGAGTTCATGTAGTATGCAAGCGGGGATACCATCAGGTCCCATTGATGCTGTTTTTTTTGCTTTTCTGAGGGCGGCTCTCACCTGGACATCTGTGATGACAGGGAAGTTACATTCAGCTGGGATGAGTATGTCTTCGTTTGGGGGAGAGGGAGGGGGAAAATTGCACTGAACCTGTCTGCCACAATGTTGCCAATATCTGTGGGTTCAGTGAATTATTTGTTGTTGTGTACTAACTATGAGCATATTGGAGGGTTTCTGACCAGGTTTCTAACATAACTGAAGAAGGCCTTGTGGTTATCTGTAGTGTCCCCGGTGATTTCCCTCTCAAAGTTGCCCATGGATGTTTGTATGAGAGAACATAGCTCTTTACTAGTGCTGATCAGACATGCCTTCCCTTTATGGAATTATGCTCTGTCTTGCAGTAGCTTCCATCTTTTGGTATACAATCTGTTTATGGTTGGGGTCCACCAGACAGGATGCTTTCCCTTTGTGGAGAGTGTCTTGGTCTTATATGGGATTGCATGATCCATGCATTCTCGGAGATGTCCGCAGAAATCATTTGTGAAGGAGTCAGCATTGTGGGTTGTGGCTTCCACTGGCCCAGTGGGCTTAAAGGATACCATCTCAGCCTTAAGAAGTGTAAAGTTTGCGTTTGAAATGTTATTCACTGTAGTCATTTGTGCTGGTGGAGGAGGTTGGATATGTATATCCAGGGCGATTAGTTTGTGGTCAGATCACAGTAGTTGATGATGTACCCCATACAGTACCTCGATACAAACCCACATTGTGAGGAGGTGCTTTGGACCTGAATCAGTGTGCTGACTGCTGGGGTTTGGTAGTATGTCGTATGGAGTGTGCCAGGTACTGTTGCACAGTTGTTGGCTGAGCACTGATACCTGGCCATTTACATGTGTAGCCACCAATAGACAGACAGATGCTATATATGGGAGATATGTTGTATCACAACAGTCGAGTAGCATGTGTAGTATGTGTGCCAAATTCTGCTGACATATTTTGCTGATATCATTTTATTCCCTTTTTCAGGACCATGGCTCACCAGCGCAATCCAGCATACTCTGCAGCAGAGGATGAGGAAATACACCAGAGCCTGGTGCGGGATTTTGCAATACTCTTTTCCCGCACCAGCCAGAATCAGCAGGAGAGGGCTGCACTGTGGCAAGACCTGGTCTGTCGGGTAAATGACATAGGCACGCATAATAGGACATATGAGCAGGTACGACATCACTGCAGTGATTTAATCAGAAATGTCCGTCAGCGTGCATCGGATATCCACAGGCAACAGGTTGCCACAGGTGGTGGGGTGGCTACACATCCCCCACTCACCAGACTGGAGGGACTACTCCTAAGTGTTGTGACTCCAGCCCACCAACAACAACACCAGCAGCAGACCTGCATTATGATGGAGGCTGGAGCCACACAGCATCATGACTACGAGCGTGCAGATAATATGCCATATGTATAGTTGACTGTTGTGTACACTGGTAGTTAATGCATGCATGAGGTGTGTCCTTGGTTTGTAGCTGTCATCATAATATTTAATGTGCAAGTGTGATATTCTCAATATCAGCAGCTGACCTGTGAAAGGCAACTGTTATACTACTGACCTGTATCATACTCAGTAACAATGGCACAGTTGTGCCTACTGACATTAATTTCCTCACTTCTGCAGGTCCCTCCGGTGTAACAGCAATACAGCCTATCCATGCTGGTGAGTGTGTATTAACAATACCTTTAATAGTCTTGATAGTAATAGTAATATTAGGCTCAATCAGTAGTGCTCTGTGTATGCATGCAGGTATGTCTGTGTCTGTGTGTTGATATCTCGCATACTGAGTAGTGTGCAAGTGTGCAACTGTGTGCAAGTGTGCAACTGTGTGCAACTGTGTGCAACTGTGTGCATGTGTGCATGTGTGCATGTGTGCACGTGTGCATGTGTGCACATGTGCATGTGTGCATGTGTGCATGTGTGCATGTGTGCACCTGTGCATGTGTGCACGTGTGCATGTGTGCACGTGTGCATGTGTGCATCACTGGTAACATTGTGTAGACATTGTAAACTGTGTTTCCTGTTTCCCTCCCACAGGTTCTGGTGCTGCTCTGGTGTCATGCAGCAGGGAACCTGAATCAGGTGCCACGGGTACTGATAATAATAACATCTGTGTAATGGCGCAGGAAGGTGTGCCAGGGTCTGTCATTGGTCAGCCAACTGACAGTACTACAGCTGTCAACCCCATCAATGCGCACAGCCATCCTGCCAATACATCCTTTGTCACCAATGTCCCTAGGTGATGGACAGGATACAGTGGGCATTGACCAGGGTAATGTGGTATCTGTGGCAGATGCATCCCCACACAGCAGCCATGGGCATGGCCCTGAGATGGTACCACACAGACAGATGTCCAGGGGTTCTCGTGGGAGCATCCGTGGGCATACTGCCCCTGTCAGACGTGCCCACAGAGGTCTTACAACCTCAGCTATGTTTTGGGCTGTCATGCAGGCACAGTCACGTATGGAACGGTACACCAGACAGGGTCTGAGGGAGCTGACAGCATGTTGCACAGCCATGACTGACAGTATGCGTGACATTGCGGCTGCCATCCGTAATTTCACCAATGTCATAGACAGACATTGTGGGGACATATTAGATCAGTTCCACAACTACGTGTCCATGAGCCAGGGCAATGATGGACGGTTGAGGCGTCGACGTGGGCGTATGCCAGCAACAGCAGCAGCTGGCAGTCGTCGCGGATAACAACAGGGCCGCGGCCGCCCCCATAGTGCCAGCAGCAGCCCCAGCGATACTGGGTCTGTGCTGTTATCAGACTGCCCTAGGAGACCACATGCACATGGCTCTGGACAGGCCCAACAGGGATCTGTGTCCAGTCAACGAACACCTGCTTCTGATGACAGTACCCAGTCTGGATTAGTACCGGATATGGTCCATAGCACCCCTGCAAGGCACAGGTACCGTGTCCGTCGCCAGAGACACTGATCTGTATGACCTGGCAGGTACAGTCTGTGGCTGTCCACAAACACCAGTATATGGCAGCCATGAGGTGGAACTGTGTGCATCCATACACACATGCGAATTGGCAACACCTAGGGCTACCGCATACACGCACACACTGCATCAACATTGCCCCACCTTGTACTGCTGTCCCTCACCAACACACATACACATACATGTCAATTGGTGGTATTAGTGGCAGACTCAGGCATACTAAGTTCACACCCTGTGCATATGATGAAACTGTGCCACCTCCTGCAATCTGTAACATCAGTGCAGGTACAGGTGAACATGTTGCTGATGCACAGGGTGACTACATAGACGTGTAGTAATAGTATCATGTTGTTAACAGTACAGTGTGCTGATATAATTGTGGGTATATCCCAGCATGCCTGATGCAGTAAGGGTATGATTGTCTTGTACTGTTTTCTACACCTATGGTAAGTACCATAGTGTATCATCTGCACATGTTTGCATACTGGTGGTAAGGATGTCAACAGAAGGCCACATACATAAGTAGCACAGGGGATTAGGTAATGAAAGTATTGATACGCAATGATGGACATGTAAACTGAAAGTGGCATGTTGCCCACATTGGACTCTGCAATGCAGATGTTTGAGGATGTTGATATGTGTGCAGTACTACACGACTGGTACAGGACACACAGGAGCACCCTAGCACTGCAAGCTCACATCTCATACCATGCTAGACAGCCCCAACACACAAAACTAACTTTCACAGGAGGGAGAGTCCCCATAAATGTCAGGGATAATGTGGTGGCAGGACAGGTAGCATACATCCTACTAAGTATGGAACCACTGAGTGAAGGCTCAGTGTCTGTTATTTGACATGTGTATTACTGCAGGTATGAGCACCTGGGTTTCCATCCAGTTATTGTACATCCTGACGGTGCATGGTCTGTACACTTGTGTGCGCTGAGACTGGACCCTGGCCATCTGACCTGTGTATTTCCATGTACATGTGTATAGTGCCTGCATAGAAGTGGTATAGCTTGTTTGTTGTAAAATGGACTACATGCAGCCCTGCTTACTGTGGCTTTGTTTGCATGCATGTTTGCTTGCAGTTACCCTGGATCACTGATTCCACCTGCAATGCAGATTTACGGAGCTTCTGTGGATTCCTAGTGACATCTGCATAGCTTACTATATGTATGTCCATGTCTCACTTGACAGAACGTCACTGTTTGTCCTGTTCGCATGTACGTTGCCTGTGACACATTGCATATGACTTACCTGGCATTTGACCCAGTGAGCAGTCATATATGCCAGTGCTAACTAATCACAGGCACTACACCCTCACATACTTACCTTCTGTACCTTGTTCCCCATTGGCCCTATGTGCTGTTAATCACCATGGCAATCACAATACTATGGTAACATGTGCAAAGGTCACTTGTCAGTCACCTCTATGGTACAGTTGTGGAATATGTGAGTCATGTGGCAATGTCACAGCTGCCACATGTACACAGTCAACCCTCTCCCCTACACATGGACGTACAACACATGTGTGAGATGCAACCACATAGCCAAACTGGGGACTAAGCACTCTGAACCCAGTACTGGCATAACCTGTCAGGTGGCATGAAATACTACAGTGACTACAATACCAGTCTGATGTAGACCTACACTGACAGCAATCCAAACACATGAACACACTGGGGCATTCGTGGAGCCTCAGAATAGCATCCTGCCTGAGCAGCAGACACCTCTGCAGCTGGCACACAGGCATACGTTAAGCTGGAACACAGCACGTGCAACACATAGCACACAAATCCTGTGTGCCAAACAGTCACAGCCTGTATGGCTAGACAACACACCTGCTACAGTTGTGTTAGGTACCTTTATTGTCCGGTACAGTGAGGTCCCACTCACCAGGCTGGACAAGGTGAAGGTCACAGTGATATGCCCATGGGGCACTATGGTCCACCACATAACACAAGCATACAGGTCAGACAGAGGCATGGACACATATGACTCAGTCATTGTCCATGCCACTATGGCTGACCTGTGATGTGCCTCCCTGGACTACATGATAGGGAGCATAGAAGGGCTCTCTGAGCATGTGGCACAGGCTGGTATGACCCTGACCTTGGTTGGCATCATACCCTCACCAAGAATGTTGAAGTATTACTGAATGCTGATGAATTACTGTAGCTACAACACCATAGCTGAAAGGTTCCTAGCATGTAGTCACTGCATTGCTATGGAACAACTTGTTACCACTCCCACAACAGGTGAAAACATGCAGCACCTGTTCATCAACAACATGTAGACTATATGCCCCAGACCAGATGTGCATCCCTCGCTGCTAGGATGATACCATATACAACTCACACTGTATATACACATACCACATGCAGCACCCACACAGAAAACCACAGTCATAATGTTATCCAGTGCAAATACCATGTATTCACATGTGGCAGGCATCAGACATGGGAACTATTGAAGGTCACAGGTATATATGTGTATTTGGCACACACATACATCATATGTGTGCATTGCCATTACTGGTTTAATCGATGTCATGCATTATTGTGAACAACAACCCACACACATGGGCATTCTGTGTGACAAAAACACACGTGGCATTTGTGGAATTCAAAGCCATAACTAACTGTGCTATGACAGTAGTGAGAGACACAGTAGCAGAGCGTGCTATTTGCATTACTGGGAGATTTTCCCTCTTCTGCTGTACTTGTAGGGTGCTGACATCATCTCTGTGTAGAGATTGGAATATGCAGCAGCTGGTGTGTTGTACTGGTTGCCAAAAGGGTCAGTTCTCTCACACATGTAATTGCACACACCCTACTTCCACCACCCCCCCACACACACACACTTTCCATTTGCAGTATTCAAACCCCTACCTTACTATGTTATGACACTAGTAAGAGACGCAGTAGCCGAGCATGCTATTTGCATTACTGGGAGGTTTGTCTTCTCCGGCTGTACTTATAGGGTGCTGACATCATCAGTGTTTAGAAAGGGGAATGTGCATCCTGTAGTGTGTTCTCCTAGTTGCCAAAAGGGACATTTCTCTCACACAGAATTGTACACACACTAACCCCCTCACCCAAACACATACACTGAACATTTGCAGGATTCAAACCCCTACCTAACTCTGTTATGACACTCGAGATGGACGCATTAGCAGAGCACGCTATTCGCATTACTGGGAGGCTTCTCTTCTCCTGCTGTACTTATAGGGTGCTGACATCATCAGTGTTTAGAAAGGGGAATGTGCATCCTGTAGTGTGTTCTCCTAGTTGCCAAAAGGGACATTTCTCTCACACAGAATTGCACACACTAACCCCCCTCACCCAAACACACTGAGCATTTGCAGGATTCAAACCCCTACCTAACTATGTTATGACACTCGAGACGGACACATTAGCAGAGTGTGCTATTCGCATTACTGGGCGGTTCCCTTTCTCCTGCTGTACTTATAGGGTGCTGACATCATCAGTGTTTAGAAAGGGGAATGTGCATCCTGTAGTGTGTTCTCCTAGTTGCCAGAAGGGACATTTCTCTCACACAGAATTGCACACACACCAACCCTGCTCACCCACACTGAGCATTTGAAGGATTCAAACTCCTACCTAACTATATTATGACACTTGAGGGAGACGCATTAGCAGAGCGCACTATCCGAATTACTGGGCATTTATTCTGCACCTGCAGTATTTATAGGGTGCTGACATCATTATTTATACAGAGGTATGTACATCTATTACTACCTGTCAGGTGGGGGATAGCATATATATGCATTTGCAGCCACCTACTTCAGGGTCAGATATGCACATCAGCACTGGCAGGTTATGTTTTATACCATGCTTCTTGACCACAGGACCTGTAACACACAACACAACCAGTTCAGACCACCCCTCCCACATCTGGGACACACACTTTGCTTCCCTGGGAACAGTGCCAAAATATGAAGGTGTTCACATACACCATTCCAGTTGTTAACGTCAGGTACAGGTATATTGTGTGTGGGAACTACTCAGGCCTCTACAACATTACCCTACAGCCACTACAATTTGTGAGTCCATGTGCTATGTCAGGACCACTCACCACAGCCACAAGGGGGAATACATATTGCACCTGACCATCTGCAACATGGGTACTCACTGTTCCACACCGGAGGTAGAACACCATTGCTGATATCTGACCATACCCACCTTTCCCTGGGCATCCATATCCCATCCCCACCCCCAGGCAAGGTTGTCACTGCAAACAAAGTGTATTTATCAAAAGCAGACTTTGCACTTGTGAAGACTGGGGTGGAAGACTTCAAAGGACCCATGCTGGGGGAGTATACAGGCCACTCTGCATAATCGTTGACAATTGCATTCTATGAGCATGTGGAAGGTTTGCATTGATCATGCTATCCCAAATATACCCATGACTCCTCCACAACAGGACACCTGTCAGGTGTACACCAGCCATATATGAGCTGTCCAACAGACGGAGTGAGCTAATACATTGCAGAGCAGTAGCCCACAGAGGGAGGACATCTCTGAACAGTACTGGCATGACACTTCAATCCCTCATAATCATCACGACAAAGTGTTGACAGTGGAATTGTCCAGACACTGCAGATAAGGCTCCCCTCAGTCTGTTATTGATGTCCACTTACTGTTAGAGGCCCTCACCAACCCTCTTCCAGCACACACCAACAACATGGATGTGGCATAGCAAATTCAACCCCTGGGATCTCCACTGTGTCCCTGCTTGATGGAGGAACAGCACACTAGCCTCAAACGGTGCCTTATGTGACCTACTTTACAGTGGCACAGTAGCCTACTGTACTGGGGAGGTAGATGCCAAGCACACTCTGGCTAAGCTTTCATTCCCTAGGGCAAACAGCCTAGTATTGACCTCTACACCCATATGTTTAATTGTCAGATGCACAATATTTGTTGCTGATAGACTGTTTGCAGGTCTTTATTGCCATAGCATTCCCTGTTTCTATGAACAACTTGTGTATCTGTGGAAGATGTTTGAATATGAGAGGGATCCACTATATCACTTATGTCTCTGTAGTCATTTAACTGTGTGCACTGGGCAGATTGCTGTAATGTGGTTGGTTCCTGGAATAACATGTACAAATACCAGATATGTGTGGCCAACTGCTAAACTGAGATATGGCCTAAGTGTGTGAGCATGCCCAGTTCAGGCTTTCCATGGCATGTTGTCTGACATATGTCTCATTTATCAAAGTGTGCGAGCATGCCCAGTGTGAGCTTTCCATATGTTGAACTCTGCAGTCCACCACATTTGTGGATGAGTGTGAACTTCAACAATATCTCACGTTTATGGTTGTGTGTTGGGTGTCATGTTGTGTACTTACTGGCCAACTGCTTTGTGTCTGAATACAACAGGGATTATACTGTGCCTGCAGGGTTTGCATGGGATACTTTGCATACAGTTGTCAACATCCTTTCATACTGACCTAACACTGTAGTACCATATAGTGTACTGGTTCAGTACTTTCACTGTGGTGGACAGTATCCTGGGCTTTAGTCCTATCACTGCTTTAAATTTTCATAGTGAGCACAACAGACTGGTTAGGGGCCAGTTGTGCACATATGACCATGTTGCATTATTTTCAGATATGGACTACTTAAACCAGGCTTGTCCAACATTGGTAGTGTATTCCACAACATAGGTGGACATTGGCAAACACTAGCGATGTGCCCTAGGCCATTTCTAATGCTAGTCAGAGAGTGTGTTTGTCCTTCGACACACATTGTAACTGGAGTTTGCCATGACATATGTCATGGTTAGTATACTGTGCCTCCGTCTACCCGTGACATAACAGTGATACCCAGGGTAAACTTATCATCTCCCTTCCACTCATCAAGATTCCTCTTGAGGAGAGTCAATGAGTGACTCCCTGGCTAACCTGTACTGGGAGTTTACTCAAGAGTGGGGGTGGCTTCTGTGTTATGGATCATTCAGTACAGCTTGTCCTGTGTATGTCAGTGCTGGGGTTCAGGTCTCTCATGTGCATAGCTCACTGCCATTCAGATTGTACAAGGTGCAGCATGTTCATTGATTCCAGCTTGGACATGGCTTTATACATCAGGCACAGCTTGCCTCTGGGCGGGCAGTATGGCAGTGTGTGGAGCTGCAGTTTGTTTAATCAGGCAACACATGGCATCTGTTCAAGCTCTTTGATACTCCTGGTGAGGTACTTTTGGGGTCTTTCCAGTTGATGGAGGTATCTGCTGAGGTACATCCCACAGGGGCCATTGTAGTCAATTGTGACGCGGATGAAGGATGACTGCAGAGCCACAATGACCTCCCCTGATCTAGATCTGACTACCTTCATGATTAGGTGGGTATATGGTATGTTTCTGTAACCACTACAGCCACATGCTTGTCCAATGCAAGATATCTATCAACTTGTGTCCCCAGGTCTCTTATTACATCTTAAGTACTTAATGGGTTAACACCTATGTGGTAATTGGTGGGCATTTACTGTATATCCACAGGGGTTGACTATACACATTTCTGCAATTAGCTTGCTGACATGGCTATGGCACCAGTTGTCTGTTTCTATGTGGCCCTTTTGTGGGATGCTTGTGTCAGCTGGAGGGTCAGATATGGTGGCCAGTTTGTAGTCCTCTGCAAACTTGTTCAGATACAGTCCTTCCATGTTGGCCTGTACCTATGGAACATATATACCAAACAAGGGAGGTCCCAGGACCGAGCCTTGTGGGATGCCAGTTATATCTGGTTTGTAGTCTGACATGGCTGCAGCATTTCTGACCATGTCAGTTCTGTCCTTGGTCTGGTTTGCAACCCCTCTACTGACATAGGGGTTTATATTTAAGCTGGTGAGCTTATCTATAATGAACACGTGGGGTATTGTATGGAAGCCTTTTGCAAGGTCCAGCTAGGCTGTGTGGACCACATTCCCCTCATCAATGACCTTAATGACTGTTTCAAATGAGTCAAACATGTTTAAGGGGCAGGATCTGCACTTAAGAAAGCCACACTGGGTAGGGTCCAGTGACAGTAGGTCCCCAATATCTTTATGTCTGAGGTACATGCTGATCCTTTCCATAGCTTTGCAGACCAAGCTTGTCAGGATTCTGGGGTGGAAGTTTGCAGTATCCATTCAGGCAACACCTTTGTGGAGAAGGACCACTGTTGTTGTACACTGCTCTTTGGGTACATATCCTGTGGTAAGGCTGACATTGAGCAGTAGTGTTATTTGGTATTCCATTCTTCTTGGAGTCCATGTTGGACTCAGCCCAGGACACCATCTCGTACCATTGATGCTGTGTGTTTTGCTTTGTAGATGCTGGCTGTTACCTCAGCATCTACAATGTCAGGAGGCCAGCATTCTGCTGTGATAGATATTGTGATTATCCTTAGTGTCCTGTACAATTTGTATCTTCATAGGTTCATAGGTTCATAGGTTCATACTAGGCTATCCACCCTACGGCATTTATAAGCCTAGCCAGAGTGTGTGTGGCTTTCACCACCCCTTGCTATGTGAATATTATGGCCATTTAGGATTTACTTTACTGTGCCTCTGTCTGGACGTGACACAGTGAAGACCCCCAGTGTACATCTATGATCACCCATCCACTTGGCAAGATTCCTGTTGAAGAGAGTCAGTGAGGGGCTCTGCCTAACTTGGAGTGGGATCCCATTCCAGGGTGTAGGGAGCCTCTGGGTTATGTATCTGTCCCTCCAGCACATCCTATTTCATTATGTGTTGAGGTTGACATCTCTCATTCTCACAGCTCCGATGGATTTGGGTTTTCTGGGGTGGAGCATGTCCATTAATCCTGTGTTGGACATGGCCTTGTACAACAGGCATACAATGCCTCTGCGTAGGCAGTATGTGACTGCATACAGCTGGGGTGTCTACAGCCAGGCAGCATATGACATATATTTGAGACCCTTTATCCTCTTGGTGAGGTACCTTTAAGGTCTTTCTAACTGCTGCAGGTGTCGGGTAAGGTACATCCCAAATGAGGCATTGTACTAAATTATGGGCCTGATAAGAGAACAGTATAGGGGCACAATGACCTCTGTTGACGTAGATGTGAATCCTTTCATGATAAGGTGTCCAATATAGATGGTCTTCCTAGCCACGTTGGCAATGTGAGTGTCACATGACAGGTTACTGTCCACTTGTGTCCCTAGGTCCCTGATTACTCCTTCCATACATAATGGATTACCACCTATGTGGTAATTTGTGAGTACCTTGTTTGGTATTTGGAGAGACATTCGTACTGTCCAGTGTCTTCACGACAGCTGAGTGGGGTTCCTGTTTGTGAGAGTGTGGTCTGTAGCATGCTACAGACTGTACAGCAGTTTTGCCTATGGTTAGTTGCACATGGGTGGTCTCCGATGCTTCGTGCATTGTCAGTTACCTGGACATGTGGGTATCTGTGCTGAATATGGATACTCCCCCTCCTTTTATGTTTTGGTCCAGGTTTTGGGGCCATAACGCATGATATGAGGTATAACCTGGTAGTGCTGGTGTGCTGTCAGGAGCCTTGCTGCAGGTTTCTGTCACTGCACGGACATCGATGTTCTCCATACTGGGGAGGGCCTCGGGAGCATGCATGTTGAGGTTTACACGTCTGGCATTGGGCAGCATTACCCTTATGTTTCTTTCCACTTATGTTTTCTAGGGAGGTGGGTTAGTGTTTTCAGCCTTGCCTACAAAAGGCTCTATGGAGGTGGCAAGAGCCTTATCCAATATCCAGACGCCCAGGGGTAACAGGTGCAAGCCATCCCTGGCACAGCAGCGTGGCTTGTCAAGCATGACATCCCAAGCAGACAGACATTGGATCCCCTTGGAATGACACCAGTAATTGTGCCACTTGTTAAGGCTGATCATTCTGTGTTTGTACTGTGGCATCATTCTTGGTGAGGGTAGGATGCTGCACACGGTCAGTGTCATACCGGCCTGGACTACATAATTGGAGAGCTCATCTATGTCTCTTTTCATGTAGTCCAGGGAGGTACATCTCAGGTCATTCACGCCAGCATGGACAATGACTGCATCATATTTCTACTTGCTTTGGGGTGACCTGAGTACTTGTGTTATGTGGCATATTGTAGCAGCCTACAGGCAGCTTACTGTACCCTTTCCCTTGTTCAGTCTGGTGAGCAGGACAGCAGTGTGTCTGACTATGGAGTCTCCTATTACAACTGTATCAGGCATGTTGTTTCTCCTTCTGGCCTGTGACTGTTTGGCACACCAGCTTTGTGTACTATGTGTTGCATGTGCTATGTTTGGAGGTAGTGGTTGATTGGGTGTCTGCTTTGGAGGCCTCTGTTGATGTGGTGTGTTTGTAATTAGAGCCTCCAGGAATGTTTTTCTGTGTTTATGTCTTTGGTTTGCAGTTGTGATAGGTCTATGTGAGACTGGGTTTGTGGTGTGTGTGGTTACCTTCTCCTCCTGACTAGTTTTGACAGTACTGAATTGAGAGAGCTCGGCCTCTGGTTTGGATAAATGGTTGCATCTCTCACATATATTTGTATTTCTTGGGGGGAGGTGAGGGTTGTCTGTGTACATGGGGCAGGTGTAACATTGCCTCAAGATTCACAGATTCAACTTGTTGTAGCTGGCCTTAGTGGATTGTATGAGTGGATATATTTTATTGCCATACTACTGATCAGAGATTACTTTCCTTTTTAGGTTGGTCTATCATGTAGTAGCTTCCTCATTCTCTTACATGGTTTGGTAATGGCTGGGGTCCACCATGCCAGATGCCTGCGTGTATGGCATTGTGTCTTGGTTTTATTTGGGATTGCATAATCCATGCATTCCTGGCAGTGTTCATGGAATGCCTATATAACAGGTTCTGAGGTGTGGCCCATATTGTGCACCTGCACAGGGCCTTTAATGGATTCCACATCAGTTTGGAGGAGTGCAACTTTTGCTTTACACATGTTTTTCACTGTGGTTTTCTGGCCAGGGACTGTGGTCAGGATGTGTATATCCGGTGTGATTACTCTATGGTCTGATCTTACCAGTGAGGGATACACTTCTCATCTTGCCATCCAGTACCCATGTTGCTGATTATCACATCCAGTATGCTTACCCCTCTTGTTGGAGTGGTACGTTGTTCCTGGGCATTTTGGTTTATGGATTCTAGGAACATTTGTCCTAGAGTGCTGGCGCTAGAATAATGCTCCCAGTCTATGTTTGGGTATTTTCAGTCACCCAATATAATGTGGTTTGGAGGGCTTGATATATTCATGTATTCCAACATAGGCCAAGTGCAGTTCCTGGTGTTAGGACAGTAGTCTGTAGAAGGCTATAAACTGGGAGGCAGTTTTAGCCACTGTTACTTGACCATGGCTAGTCTATGCTGCTTCTTGTTGTGGTACCAACATGGGGGTGTGGTTATCCTTGACAATTATTGCTAGTCACCCTCCTTTTGTAGCTTGTTCCATGTTTTGAGGCTGTACAGCACAGTATGAGGTGTAACCTGGTAGTGTTAGGGTGCTGTTGTGAGCCTTGACCCAGTTTTCTGTTACAGGACAGATATCAACATTCTCCATACTGGGGGAGTTTGGACTGCATGCATCTTGCTGTTTAGACTTCTGGCATTGGGTAGCATTACATCTAGGTTCTTATCCCTTGTGATACCTATGGAGGTGGGTTTGTGTTTTGAGCCTTACCTATTCAAGGCACGCTGTGGGTAACAACAGCCTTTGCCAGTATCCATAAGGCCAGGACTGATAGGTGCATGCCACCCCTAGCAGGTGGAGCATCATGTCATGCTCAGCATGTCATCCCAGGTTGGCACACATTGGATCCCTTTTGACTAACAGCAATACTTTGGCCAATTATTGAAATTGATCATCTCATCTTCATATTGTGGTATCATGCTTAGTGAGGGTAGAATGTTAGTCAAGGTCATCAAGTTTGCATATACTACATGGTGTTACATTGCTTAACAAATGGCAATCATGCCTCAGGTGGTGCTGCAGGGCTGCCTCTGTCAGATGCACATACTACACTCCCTGTACATGTTTGAGAGCAGGTTATGTCATTTTAGGCATCCCTATTATTATATGAGTGAGTCAGAGAGGGGTATCATTCCCAGGGTTCCTACTGAGCCAGTGTATGTGCTATGCGTTGCCTCTTTGCCAAGGCCAGGGCATACTGGGCACGCCTCCTTCTGCCTACTGGGGCAGGCTCAGGTTGTTCCTCCTCCGAGTCACGCTCTGCCTGTGATGGCCTTGGCAATGGTGGGGGCTGTTTGGCCTGGCCCTATGCTGGTCCTGCTGCAGCTGTTTTCACAAGATCATATTATGTAGCATAGCACATACCATGATAATTTGGGAACATGTAGTTGGTGAGTACTGCAAGGCTCCACCAGATGTGTCCAGACACCGGAACCGTGATTTGAGCAGCCCAAACACACGCTCTATTACATTACGTGTTTGTGCGTGTGCCTCATTATAGCGTTCCTGTTCAGTTGTGTGTGTGTTTCTGATGGGTGTCATCAGCCACGGCTCCAGTGCATAACCTGCATCCCCCACTAGGTGTCCATGTGGGATGTCCCCATTGGCAAATGTCTGGTACAGCTGTGTCAAATGCCAGATATGGGAATCATAGTAGCTCCCAAGTCAGCCAGCACACACATTCATTATTATGCCCTGGGCATCACACACGACCTGGCAGTTGATGGAGGGGAAGCCCTTGCAGTTTAGGTAGGCCCTACCCTGCTCACCAGATGGTGTTTTGATGCGTATGTGCGTGCAGTCTATTGCAACCACTACCTCAGGGTATTCCGCTATTTGCTGGAAGAGACGCATATTGCTGGCCAATACCTCACGGGCATTGGGGAAATATACATGATCACCGACATGTGCTGACATGGCATCCAGGAACTGGTGCAGTACCCTGGAGGCTGATGCCTGTGATATCCCCATCATATCACCAGTTGGTCTCTGGAAGGTACCTGTTGCTAGTATTCTTAGGCCAACACATACCTTAGTTTCCACTGGGATGGGTTCCCCTCTGTTGGTTCTGTGTGTGAGGCGTGGCCTGCACAGCTCGACAGTTTGCTGCAGGAGGTCTCTGTCCACTCTATAGAGCTCCACTATCTCCAGCTCATGTAACCCATGGTAGGTGACCCTGGGCCTGTACACTCTTCTCCGTCTCCTCACTGTGGGTTGTCTGGCACCATTTGCATTGTCACCACCCTCAGCAAGTCGCCTATGTCTCCTTATGACAGCTATGGCAGCCCCTAGCATTTCTGCTCTGAGTTCAGCTTTTTCAGTTTTCACTTCTAATAGCTTAGTCCTGTCTTGCAGTGTCTCTTGAGAGAAACATCCTGCACTGCTGTTTGCAGAGTTTTAAGTGCTGGGCTGGGTTACTATTCTGCCTGTGTAATTGCCTGCTTCTAATTGTTTTCACCTGCTAGCTCCAGCAGTATTCCCTGCTAGCTTCCTACTAATTCTGTTGCTTCCTTTTTCCTTTCTGTTTCCTCAGGGGGGAGCAACGCGCATACCAGCGGAAACACGCTCACAGTGGCTTACACGCGAGCACACATGCTTACACAGTTTAGAATCTACTTATTCGGGTTAAAACACGCGCACACCAGCGTAAACAGTCTTACAAGTCTGCCTACAGGCTCCAACATGCTCAGTCTACCTTACACGTGCGCACACTGCCCTACTCGCGCCTCATGGTGTGCACACGTGCGCATGCACGCCCAGCAAGAAACTTTGGTGTTAGCAACAGTGTACACCTTCCATTTCTTGACTTTCCCATGCTTATTTTGTGGCACTCCTCTTTCCATGATATGTGTCTGACATCTGTCATGTAACACTGACCTCCAATGAACTGCATTTCTTTCTGCCATTCCCCCCTGTGATGTCACCTATCTCCTACTCTGTTCCTCCCCCTTATGTAACCCTTACACTACTCAGAATGTGCTCATTTGCTATGTGACAGTGGAATTCAGTATCCTAACACTCATTTACATCAGATTGCCTACTAATGCTTAGTTACATGTCTTAGACTCAGCTTCCCGCCTTAGCAACCACTAAACGGTGGCCATGTTGTTTTTGGTCTGCTGGTCCCTGCATTGTAAATCCATGTATTGCATAATACCCACATTTGTGGGTTTATAACCTTCATTTTTATGTTTTATATAGCGCAGCCCGTTTGCGCGAGCTGCTCTGCGTTTAAACATATATATTTATTTCTCATTTTTGCATCGGGGTACCTTGCCAATGGCCACATATTTGGCCATTGGCATGCTGCCTGACACATATGCACCCTTTATTTGGAACTGACATGGCTCTATTGTGTTATTTGCAGAAATGTACTCAGTTGTCAACTGAGTACATTTCTGCAGCTAACACGGCTCTTACATGGGCTGGTTTGAGCTTCGTGGATCGCTAATCTACCTCATTTGCATGCCTTTCGGCTGCAAGTGAGGTGATTAGCATATCCACGCCCAGTCCATGTAAGAGACGTTTTAGCTGGTCTCTTACATGGAATTTTGGGCTGTTCCTGGATTGCGAGGGCTGCATGGAGTCTTACACTACTCTTAGACTCCGTGCAAGCCTTCGTGAATCCTGCCCCATGAAATTTAACTGAGTTTCCAAGGCTATTCTTTTCTAAATATGAGATTCACTTCATTTGGCCCTCAAGTTTTTAAATGACGTGATCAAACAAGATGTGATTATTCAAGTAAACTGCATCTGTTGAGATCAGTCAGGGCAACATAGGAGGTGATGAAGGACTGTATGTCCTTTTAAAATGCAAGCAAACAAAGACAAAATAATAACATAGTGGCTTAATATGAGATCAACGATTGTAACCATGTTATTAGGTATTCAAGACATGGATGGCAAGAAAATCACCTCTCAACCGAAACTCGAGAGGTGAATCTTGGCATCCATGCTGAGAACACATTATAATGGGTTATGACTGTTGAGATGAAGTCATAACTCTTTGTAGTGCATGGAGTTTTATCTACTTCATGTACTACCTGCTACAAAAAAAAATACTTAAAGTGGAAGTGTTTTATCGGGTTTGAAAGCCAGTAAAGCACTTAACGAATAAGGAAAAAAAAATAATGAATATTTTTTTAAATACTGTCCTAATTTAAATAAGTTACTCATGTCTGTAAACTTAAGTGAACATTGGTAGAAAGATAGTCAGGGACCACTGAGAGAGAAGAAACATCCCTTCCCTAGTGCCCAGTCGTAACAGTGCTTAGAAAGTGTCTAATATTTGTTACACATCTTTGAAACAATTGTTACAGTCAGTGCTCAAGCTACAGAAGCGAGTAACAGGTTTATCTTTTTTCCAATTTTGGAGAATAATCATGGCATTCCATGCACAATAAAAGGATAACTTTCCTTCATTTAAGGATATGACATTAGTATGGTGAGACCCTTAAAATGGCAGTTTGAGAATTACCGGTACAAATGTTCTACTGTACAAAATAAGTTTAAGTAATGAATTTGGTATCATGAAAGCAAATGTCAGGTCTTAGGATACACATTGGGGTGTGTGGGACGGCAAAGCCCCCCACATACTTTATACATTTTAAACCATACACATGCATATTTATAACTGCAACGAATAACTCTTTGCAGAAAAATATATTTACCTAAGCTATGTGTGGGGCTTCACCCCCCACACATCCCCCAATGTTGGGGGCTGTGCTCCCCACACCCCCCTAACTATATATATATATACTAACACCAGGATCACACTATAGTGGGCATAAGGGCATATACCTTTTACTTTAATGTGTCAGTGTTATGAGTTTCAGTCAAATGAGTTTTCAGTCTTTTGAACTTTCAGTGTTTTGGTCTCAGTCAAATGAATTTCAGTCAAATAAAATTTAGGTCATATGAAGTAGACCCTTGATATGCTATATCTTCTTTGTAAACATTGTGTGTTGTTGTAAGGTGTTATAGAGATTTGTTTTCTGGGCCTCCATTAAAATGGGCTCTGTTCTTAGTATGACCTCCCTGGTAAACAAATGTAATCTATATAAATTAACAAATAAAATTTAAGGACCTGGGAATATAGGTAGATCCAGCTTCCAGTTTTAATAATCATATAAACTAATTGGTTAATGATAGGTTTGTATATAAAGATTTATAAAGTCTAGGAAATCAGAAGTGATGAAGTCATTAATTGTTAAATACATTAGACCCAAAACTGAGTATGGAATAACAATATGGAAATCTTATATTAAAATAAGTCCGAGTAAACTGGAAAGGAGTACAGCAGAAATATAATAGGAGTATCCTTGGATGTGAAAATTTAAGTTATTAAGAAAGACTAAAATATCTAAACTTGTGCAGTGTCTCATAGATATTTAAGAGGCGATCTTACTCTGGTATATAGGACACTTAAAGATAATTGTCTTTGGGAATGTTTGGGGTTATCAAAAAGTAATAGAGAATCATCAGACAACCTATGTAGAAGATTCCAAGCAAAGGAGAGTAGTATTGCTGAAATTGAATTCATCCTCAAGTCTTGGTAAGTACCTTCATGAGGTGGGCCCTGTTTTTTCACAAAATCTCACCAAGACGACACTGATAGCATATATAATGGATAGAAGGTCAAAAAAAAAAAAAAAAAAGATAGCTGGGTGCACAAGACCTAGGATAAACAAAGTGCCCAATCCTGGTAGGTGCACTGGTGCCAGGACTGGAAAAAATGACAGTGTAGAATCCTCAAAATATGAAAATATTACTACAATGGGGCCAGGCCAGCACCAGGGGGAGGATAGCCACCTTATTGTAGAAGGAAGTAGCTGTCCATAAAAAAATCACAAAAACTAATAGGCCAAAGAAGAGCCATAAAGATGATAGAGTGGACTACTGAGCATAAGAAATAAATTATGTATTGCTACTATTATCCAAAAAGCCCAGAATTTCCAGATACAAGATATACAAAAAGATTAAGAGAGAAATTAGAGGAAAGAAAAATACTTCCACAAGAAAAACTGTCAGAAGCTTCAAATAAAAATGTGTGCTCAATAATACAACAGATTTGTGAAAAACATTATATAGACCAAGAAACTTTGATCTATTTGGAAAAAGAAGCATCTGAGGAAGTGCAAAAATATAAACAACAAAACCTAGAGATTTTTGAAAAGTATAAAAAAGAAATATGGACATGGGAAAGAAAGAAAGAGGGATTTGATATGGTGCAATATTTATGCAAAGTTGAAAGCCAAATTAATCAATACAAAAAAGGCAGCCCCAAAGATATTTGAAGAGAAATACAGTTAAAGGCATCCAGATATGGAAAATTTCACAATAAAATATAATATCACAAAGAAGGAATGTAGAACAGAAGACTATTTAAGTAGATGTTAAAGAAATAGAAATTGATGTTATGGAATGCCTGTGAAGCGAAGGGTTTGTTATAGAAGGTCTAACACAAGTTACGTCACAGCATGATGGAATGAGTCCCCAAAGTAAGGAGAAATGGGAAGATCAGGAGACATATGAAGAAAAAATATGGACATGGTAAAGAAAAAGAGATTTAATATGGTGTAATATTTATGGAAAGGAGAAAGCAAAACTAATCAATACAAAAAGAGCAGCACCAAAGATATTTGAAGAGAAATACAGGCAAAGGAATCTGGACATGGAAAATGTTACAATACAAAAATAAGAAGACAAAGAGGAAAAGTTAAAAAGATGATTAGTAATGGAGAAGTTAAAGAAATAGAAACTGAGGTTATGGAATATCTGTGAAGTGAAGAATTCAGTGTAGAAAATCTAACTCAGAAAGCACCACAGCAGGATAGAGCAATGGACATCCAAATCAAGGAGAAACCAGTGGAACTGGAAGTAACAGGTTAGTTGCCATATGAAGATATTTTGGAGCCTTTGACAGAAAACCAATATAAATGTTCACTTGAAGGTGGACAGCAAGGAAAGGAACAGGAAGCTGTGGCAACTCTGGCCTAGTCAATGTTGAGTGATAGGCCAGTGAGTTCCCTTATGACAGAGCAATGGATGACACAGGACGAAATTGAAGAGAATGTGTCACAGGAAGATGCTTTCTATAGAATGTCCACAGAAAACGGAGAACAAAAAATGTGCCCTCAATTTAGAAGAAAATGAGTTAAGAAAAGAGTTGCCTGATTTAATATAGATAGATAGACATATTAAGATCAATAAAAGAAACAGACTGCAGAAGGTAAATAAAACCCCAAAAGTCAGATGTTGGGTAAACAAATGAACACAGTTATTAGGACTGTCCATAGAGATCCATGCATTATAATAAAAGTAAACAGGATATATTACTGTGCAGCTAAATTAAAAACAGAAAATTCTACCACTAGAACAGAGGGTAGTAACAGAAAGGAAGGAGAGAAATCAATTGCCATCATGGAAGTATCGAAATACAGAAAACTGTAAAGCAATTAAGACAAGAAGTGTCACTGTTAGAAGAGTATGGAAGAGGGAACAGATCAACAAAAATACTCAGAAAGATAGATGTGATAAAAGTAATGCACAGTATTATAACAGATCAGGATCTATAATGCATTGTTGCAAATAACAAACTAAAAATATCAGTACAGGCAGAAAAACTTAGAACATACACAGATAAATATAAAGGAAGAGTACACAATAAGCAATTTATTGATAGCCCCAAAAAGTTCTATAGAGAATTGGGAAACAAAGTAAAAGGAATTGAAAGACCACCCAAAAAAGAAGAAATAGATATATTTTGGAGAAATATCTATGAAGATCCTGTGGAACATAACAAAGATGCTAAATGGATAGAAGAAGTAAAAGAAAGAATAAGAAGCTGAAAGTTAACAAAGGCATCTAATTGGAAAGCCCCAGGCCCATATGCAGTACCTAACTTCTGGTTAAAAGTATTAACATCTTTGCTGGAAGATTTAGCCATGAGTAAGAACTATTTATATATGGACCCTGAACAGACATCAAGCTAACAACAGAAAAAACAATGCTCCCAGTTAAGAATGAACCAGCAAGCTACCCTAAAAATTATACACCCATAACTTGCCTTCTGGCGACGCATAAACTATACACCAGAACTGATGCTGACACAGTTTATAGCCATTTAGAAGAAAACTCAGTTATGACAAGAAAAAAAAGGCAATAAAAGAAAGTCATATGGAACAAAGAATCGTTTGTTTTTAAATAAAGTCATAGTGGAGAACTGGAAAAAGGGGAAGAATCTAAGTATGGCATGGATTGACTGTACAAAAGCATTTGACAGTATCTCACATTCATGGATAAAAGTGTGCTTAAAAATGTCGAAGATACACCCTATATTGATAAACTATATCACAGCGACCATGAAACAGTAGCAACCCAGACAGATGTAGGTTTTATAAAACAGAATTAGAAACAGTCACACATTGTTGCTGGTTGTGATATACTAATGGCAGTAGGACTGTATACTGAAAGGCATAATAATGTGGTGAGACTGTTGCACTCAGGATTTTGCAAACATTATAATATTGAAGTAGCTGAAAAACATTGGAAACCACAAAGCATCATAAAAAATGATTAAGTCTACAGCACATGGGATCACCCATCTCCTACAGTTCAAAAGATAAATGTGAGAAAACCAGACATAGTGGTCCATGAAAACAAGACAAAAGTAGCATTGATCATCAGATTAGCTACACCCAGTAACTACAGTGCCTTGCATACAGAGAGAGACACAAAGTCATAAAATATCAGGATTTACAGGCAGAAATAAGAGCAATGTGAAAGAACCAATACAGTTCCAATAGTAATAGGGGCAACGGGTCTTATAAAAAAGAATCTATACCCGTATTTAGACATGTTGCCAATACATGTAATTCCTTACGAATTACAGAAGGAGTCATTACTGGGCACATTGTGGGTGCTGCAAAGAGCACTCCTGGCTAACATTAAAGATTGAAACAATACTAATTTTATGAACTTTAATAATACTTTGACTTAGGAATGGGGTCCATTCCTGTCTTTGTATTAGAAACCCAAAAGACTTGGAGAAATTAAAAAAAGATTCTACAGGAATGAGAAGTGTACTAATTGGTTCTCTGACAGAGTAGCTGATGTATGGAATAGACTACTAAACTACATTAAAGCAAGAGCAGCCTGGACATTTATTATGGGAACAACTGTGTTGGTATAGTGGCAGGCTGGAAGGGCATTTAAGCCCATGCTTGAATTATTTGTATGTATGTATGTATGTATGTATGTATGTAACACAAACAAATGACTGGTGCCAAAGTCACAGATTAAAACTCAATGCCAAGAAATGCATTATAGTGCCTTTTGAGAAAACTGACATCCAGGCTAATTACTCCATTGATAAGACACCCCTAATAGTCAACCCTCTAGTCAAGGATCCTGGAACATGTGGAGAAAGTAATCTGGGGTTTGACCAAAATGTGACCACTGTAGTAAGAAAATCCTTCTATATTACCCAACTTATAAGTAAGGGCATGTCATTGAGGTCCATGGAAGTCATACTGCCAGTTAATTTGGCCCTTATCAGCCTCATTTGTGAGTATAATGCCCACTTTGGCATATGTATAACCAGACATATGCAACAGTTGGAATACCTACAAAGGTTCCTAACCAGGAGAATCCAGGGTATAAAAACATTGTCCTATATGGATCACCTTAAAGCCCGTCTCTGTTTTATGTCTCCTACAGCTTACTAACAGGTGATCTATGTCTGTCATTCAAAGGATCCTGAGATCCAGCAGTGATGGACCTTTTCACATCTGCAAATCAAACAGCAGCAGAACCACTATATCCAAGGATTTACATTTTTCTTGTGACATAATAAAAGACATGTGGACAAGACAGTTATGTGAATCAGATGAACCCATTCTCTGGGACAGCATCCCATCTATGTGAAACAGTTTTCACCCCCTATTCCTATGTAAGTGTAACCTTGAAGAATGGACAGGACATCAGAAATTCACCCAGATCTGGTTCCCATGTCTCTAACAAACAAAAGTAGATGGTAATGCCCAAACTAACATACCCCTTCCCACATAACCTTTAGAAAGTTTCTAACTAACATACCCCCTCCATGCATAGGGACACAATTGGGTTGGATTGGATCGTTAGACTTATAAAGGCCCTAGTGTGGTGGTGTGGTTGTTAGCCTAATCTACACCTCTGAACCTATATATATATATATATATATATATATATATATATATATATATATATATACTTACACACACACACACACACACACACACATATATATATATATATATATATATATATATATATATATATATATATGTGTGTGTTAAATATATGGATTCCTATCAGTTGATCAAGTTTTCAAAAACTCAAAATTCATATGGTTGAGACATTATGATCGAGTTTTTGGAAGCTTGAAGCTTTTAAATGGACATCGAGGTACAGTGAGGATCAGTAAATTTACCCTTTTCTTCACTGTAGTGCAGTCTTGGAGTTGGTATATATATATATATATATATATATATATATATATATATATAATATTTGCAGGGGTGTGGGGGTGCAGGTGTGCTTGCCCCTCTGCATGCATGCAAAAAAAGTAGATATTTTTTTCTGATGTTCGGGTTTTCAGAAACTCAATCATATTGTCTTGTCTGTATGAATTTCAATTTTCTGAAAACTCAATCATGTGACATAGATCCATACATAAATAAACACACAAGGTCCGGTCAACACGCAGCACCCACTGAAGGCAGCCACACCATAAAGCTGTTCAAACACGACAATGTTCCACAAGAATAGTCCAATAAATAAAACAGAGATTTATTCCAATAGTCAGATTGAGCGCTTTCTTTTCCAAAGCAGGAAACTTCATCAGAATCTATTGACATCACATCCCTCTTTGTTTAAATAAGTGCATTCCTTATTTGATTGGTTAAAAACAATATGAATTTGATTACAAAAAATGTATAAAAAAGTTATCAATTTTAATTACATAAAGATCCAAATATGACAATAGTAATAATAAATATATATATGAATATTGATATCATTATTATTTTACTTTAAAAATCTTTATTATATTAAAAATCTAAAAAAAAACTAATAGTTTTAATAGCAGTTGCCTTTCAGTTTTAATGCAGTTTTGACACTGCATTAAAACTGAAAGCCAACTGCTATTAAAACTATTATTTTTTTAGTTTTTTAATATAATAAAGATTTTTAAAGTAATAAAGTAATAATGATATTAATATACATATACACACACATATGTGTATATATATATATATATATATATATATATATATATATATATATATATATATTACTATTGTCATATTTGGATCTTTATGTAATTAAAATTGATAACTTTTTTATACATTTTTTGTAATCAAATTCATATTGTTTTTAACCAATCCAATTAGGAATGCACTTATTTAAACAAAGAGGGATGTGATGTCAATAAATTCTGATGAAGTTTCCTGCTTTGGAAAAGAAAGCGCTCAGTCTGACTATTGGAATAAATCTCTGTTTTATTTATTGGACTATTCTTGTGGAACATTGTCGTTTAACTTTATGGTGTGGCTGCCTTCAGTGGGTGCTGCATGTTGACCGAACCTTGTGTGTTTATTTCTGGTGATTTTGGTTTGGCTATTCATCCTTTTTTTAAAAGACATAGATCCATACATACATACATACACACACGCACACACACACACACACACACACACACACACACACACACACGTATATATATATATATATATATATATATATATATATATATATATATATATATATATATATATATAAACATATATATAGCTATATCTATAAATGTTCATGCCTAGCAAGACCAACCCAATCAAAATGTTAAAAAAAAACATCTTTGAATCATAACTATCGCTTGTGGGTCTATTTTAATTTATCAAAGGTTCAATTCAGTGAACCTTTCTTCATCAAACCCTAACCATCAAAAATTCATTTCAGCAAACATTCATATCCACTAAAAAATTATGTAGGGAAAGGAAGCAGTCAGCCAGCAGCACAAATTTGCCCTTTTCCCCATTATACTCCGATCTCAGAGTTGGTGTATATAAGTATGGGTATGGGGGGTGTGGTGGGCTTTACACACTCTGGTGTCTGTTCTGGTGTTGTTTTGACCAAGTGCTTAGTTTCTGTGTTTACATTTTTTTCAGTGAAAATGTTCAGTGAAGTGCATGTTCAATGGTTAGGATTTGATGAAGAAAGGTTCGCTGAAACTGAACCTTCAATAAGTTAATATAGACCCAGCTCTTGCTGTAGCAGACATGCACAGGTGTTCAGTTGAAACTGCTTAAATTAAGTCCCTTTCTGCTCGAAAATGGGGAAAGTGTATGACCTAACATGTCACAGCAGATTTGACTAAATCATATCTTCAATGATGTATATAAAATACAAATTATTTTCTTTTGGGATACACTGACATATAGCCTGTTGTGGTATACCCTGAAATATATTAGCCATGTCTTTGGTGTGTGCTTGATGCAAGTACATAATTGAATGTTGTGCAGATGGCAACAGTCAGTAAAAATGTTTTTCTATACGTTGATGTTTCTCTCTCTCTCTCTCTCTCTCTCGTGCCTACAAACTGGCACTGTCGGTAGTGATCCTCTCCCTTCATCATTCCCAAACTGCCACTATGTCTCCTGGCTCATACCAAAGCTGAGCCCAGAATTCCGCATCAGCTTGAATGGATAGGTCATTTCAATTTTTAGTCCTAACTCCAGCACAGGTGATTGTTGTGAGCTCCTGCATCACCTCAGGGGCTTCCTTCACTCACAGCTGCACAAGTCATCATTATCATCATCATCATCTTCATCATCATCATCAAACCCCTTCTTCCCATTTTTTTTTCTACATGGGGTTGGGGTATTGTGTTAACTATCACCATCTGTCTAGATTTCATACCACACTCCTGCTTTCTTCGACACTCATGTCGGACTGTCAGATATTCTCTCACACAATCTATCCTCTTCTCTGTGGGATGCCCTTGTTTCCTCTTGCCTTCTTCCTATCTGTCCCAAATCTTCTTCTCCAGATTGTCTTCTGCTTTTCTGCACATGTGCCTGAACCCTTGTAGTCTGTTCTCTTTGTTCTTTTCTACAAGTGTAGCTAGTTTGGCTTCTGCTCTTATGTCCCCATTTCTTTATTTGTCCCACAGTCTGCATCCTACTACCCTTCTCAGGAACATCATTTTCATCTTCTCTAGCTTTCTCATGTGTTCTGTCTTTACTGCCCAGGTTTTGTACCATACAGTAGTACTGGTCACACTACTGTTTTGTACACCTTACTTTTCAGCTTTTTTGGCATTCTTCTGTCATAGACACTCTATGCCAGATGGCTGCAGTCCCTCTGATTTTAGCTTTGACCTCTTCACTCAGACTATCCTTCTCCTCAACCATGCTTCCCAGATACTTGACCCAGTTAACCTGCTCAACTATCTTCCCTTCTATCCCAATTATCAGTGTCTTCTGATTATCCCAATTTGCTGTCATTACCACTGACTTATCTTTACTTAGTTTCACCCCATGTGCCTTCAGTTTTGCATTCTATTCCCCTATCCTTTGCAGAGTCTGCCTGTAATGCCACATTGACTGCAAACAGCAACTCTGTTGATCTGTCCCATATGACCTGCTTGCTGATGTAGTCCATCACTAGTATGATCAGAAGTGGGCTCAGAGCTGAACCCTGATGCACACCCACTTCCATAGGGTACCCCTCTGTGAGATCAAATACTGTTTGTACATGAGTCATTGGGCCCTTGTACATAACCTTCACTAATTCTACCAATGTTTCTGGGACTTTGGACTACCACAGTACTGTCCAAATCAGCATTCATGGGACCCTGTCATATGCCTTTTCCAAGTCTAGGAATGCCCAATTGGACTCTTTCCTCATCTCTAGCTTCTTCAGAACTATCTGTCTCATTGCAAGAACAGGGTCAGTTGTTTGCTGACAGCTGCACAAGTATATTTGTACATATACTCAGAGTGAGCTATCATCAGTGGCTTGGGATCACCAAGCCCACAGTCCTCTGTTTCTGCCTTTTCTTGTCACATGAATGACTCTGCCTGCATGTGGCAGGCAACCAAATCGAACATGGATCCCTCATACCCAGGGTGGGTGAGCCTGTCACTTCCCATTTTTCTCCTCCCAGCTGCACCAACAACCTCACCACTAATTTTGGAACTTCAGGGTCATAGACAGGTCTATATCCATCTGTGCCATGGAGATGAGGAATGACTCTCTCTCTCTCTCTCTGTGTCTTACTCTGACAGTCTTAATATTTGCTCAGTTCAGGAAACTGCCGTGTGACCAAGGTCCTTGGCATGATTTTTACATTAACATTGTAGCCTGCAACCTGTGTTTTCTTCAAAGCTTCTCACACCAGTCTTGACCTCTTTCTTATGGATGTATGAGAAAGTTAATTTTTTGGTTATTTTATGTCCTCCTTTTTATTAATGACCTCTGTCATTATGTACTTGGCTTCCAAACTATTACTTATGCAGATGATCGGGTTCTCATCTGTTTAGGCTAAATGCACAATCCATCTAAAATTCTTAACTTTAAAAAGGGCTGAGACTGGGTTACAACTAAACAGTTGCTACATTTAGCAAATTCATAGATCCTTTCTTATTTGGTGCAGGTAAAGATGAGCCACGTTCTCTCTTCTTGTGCTGGTTGCCAGTTATACATATCCTGTACTGCAAGCTAGTAATTACTTTGATGTTGGCTTCATCCTTGATTATTCCAAAGTTTCCATATTGACAGAATTACCTTAAAGGCCATTGAACAGCTGAAAATGGCTTTTATGGTTATTATCTTAAGCCAGACTCGCCATTAAGGAGAATCTGCTTGAATCTGCCTTATACTTGCTAATCCCGTGTTCACAGTAACACTGCAACACTTGCACATCTACCTCAGCAAGATATCTTGATTAATATCACTTTCTAGTTATAGAGAACTCTAATCTGTGCCTCCACTAAACCTTCACTAACCTACTGTATTTCTGTTATGTTTTCTACATAGTCATCTTCAAAGGTACCTGTTCTATCACTGAGTGCAAAACATTAAATGCTTTCTGTTGAGTTTATACTCATCTGTGCCAAAATATTAGTCCAGAGGAACTTCACTTATACTCTAAATTTTCATTAGAATGATGTACTCTGATTTGTATTAAAAAAAGATACACGGAAAGCCTGCTTTAAAGATTATATAGTGTGAAACTGCCTATCTCTGTTCATTAGAAATCTGACAACCCCTTTCTGTTTAAGTGTCAGTGGTGTAACAGGTAGCATTCTCACCTTCAATGTAAAAGACTGTGGGCTGTATTCCCAGACCAGGTAGATCAGTTACTGACACTGCCGTGCAGTATTAGGGCAAGCATACTTCTGAGTGTGTTGTCCTTTGAAAGAGATGTTAAACCGAGTTCCCATCTGCTTGAGTTGGGGTAGCTCAATTGAACTCAATTACAACTTGCAACCAAAGCAATAGCTTATCCTATAAGTATTTTTATTAATTGCTCAATCTCTGAAACTTATGCCCCCTAACTGTGGAAAAAGTCTATTATAACTCTTTAACACAAAGGTGGTAATACACACAATCTTTCAAATTATCAACCAATCTCCATACTCTCCCCACTATCAAAATTTTTAGAAAAGTGCATACAAACCAGCTACTAAATCACCTCATTAATAATAACCTCCAATCTCCCACTCAACATGGATTCTGTCCTGGACATAGCACAACCGTAGCTTTACTCTCCTTCACTGATACTGTGAATAAAGCTCTTGATGCTGGCCTATCAATTTCAGTACTCCTATTAGATCTATCAAAGGCTTTTGATACAGTATCACACATTAAGTTATTACAACACTTAGAAAAACTAGGATGCTCCCTAAGTATGTTAACTTGGTTCTCACCTACCTAAATAATAGGCAACAATCTGTTAGATGGCAAAACCAATAGTCAGAGTATCTGGTCAAGAATACAGGGGCCCCACAAGGATGCATTTTAGGATCCCTACTTTTTTAATATATATTCATAAATGATCTTAATAAAGCCTCCCAACAAAGCACACTCATCCAATATGCGTATGATTCAGCTATCATCTCCTCCAACAACTTCTCCAACCTCCAAAAGATCATGCATGATGCATTCACATCCATAGAAACCTGGCTAAATTACGTTCAATTAATGTTGAACCTCAAAAAAACTAAATTGTTACTATTTTCATCGAAACCTCCAACTGCAGAATTTAAGATTTTTTCACATAACAATACAGAAATTGAACAGGTGAAAACTTCAAAACTTCTAGGAATCACTATTGATGTCAAACTGTCTTTCGAACAACACATTCTTAATACAGTAAAAGACCTACTTCAAACCTGGCAAACTATAACAACATAAACTCTACTTAGATAAACAAACAAAAATAAAACTAGCAAGCACTCTATTTATTCTATCTCTCCTCTATGGAAGCTCCTTTTTCACAAACCTCTAACTACTCAGATCCTATTTTTAAACCTCTGTTATATTAACTCTTTCCTCTTCTGTATTACTACTTTCCTACCTATAACAATCAGATTTTATATTTATGATTGTAGTCTTTGAATGGAAAAGTATTTACTTTGCATCGTTACTGTATGATAATATCTATGTACTTCAAAAATCACATCATACCAACACCCCTGTCCTGTGTTAATGTATATATATTTCTGTATTAACTTTGTATTTCTGTGGAATATTTGAATATTGTGGAGCTTTTCTCCCCAGGCCTCCACTGAAAATAGGATTCTGACCCAGTGGACTTTCCTGGTCAACAATGTAAAAAGTCTAATGGCACCTATCAAAAAGAGCTGAGGTCCTTTACTTCACACAACATAAAAATACATTATTTACAAATTGTGCATATTTAAAGCCACATATATACACATTTCTATTTTTGTTGTCATTTTTCTTATAGCATTTTCATTGTTATTCTTCCATAATTGACTGCCACTTCTTCTTCCGCAACTATAATCTTTTTTTTTTTGCAATATATCTGCTAAACTCCATTTTCCATTTAAAAAAAGTTGATTCAGTCCTTCATTCCAAATAACAAGTTCTTATCTACCCTTCTCACATATTCTTTCGAACTGAAATAATATCCACAAATAATCATATTCATATCTATATTGTTTATGTCATTAATATTGTCAAAACATTTTTCTTCACACAACTTTTTACAGAGTTTCACCACTCTTGCAATTAAGAAAACATGCCCTGTTGTCTCTTCCTCCCCACACAATAAAGTCACTCTTTCAGCTTTCTCTTTATATGGCATATTCTCCTTTCCTGTTACCATATTTTCTTACCAATCCCCTTCCTTCTATCTTTCTCTATATCATCAAATTTGATTTTCCATGGTAGTATTTTTTTTTATCATTTTTAATTTCTTTATTTAAATATTCTTTTTCTCTTTTCCTTATTCACATCATCTCCCAGAACTTTTTAGCTGATATTTAAACATTCTCACAATTAGTTTCTCATTCTTTTCCTTTAACCACTTTAATATTCTATGCAAGCTTAAAGAAGCAGAATAAACAACTGGATTTAGTAACCCCAACTCCCCTTCATCTTCACTCATGTAAAACACACCTCTTTTTACTAGGTTTAATCTTGAAGCCCATATGGCAGAAATACCAGTAATACAATTTCCTTTTCATATTTTTAGGGGATCATATAAGCATTTGACATATATACTATTTGTTCCTGTCATTACAGAATTCACCAGATATACCTTTTTCCTGAATGTTAATCTAGACGCCCTCCATGGAAGCAACCTTTAAAGCAGGAAAACTGCAACGCCAGGAAAACATCAGTTTGGGACAAGAATATGATATAAAGGAACTTGAGCAGAAAGGAGGGTATAAATATTTGAGAACTGATGAAAGATCAACAATAAAACATGAACAAATGTGAATAAAACTTAGTAAGGAATACTTCCGAAGATTTAAATTAATCCTGAAAACAGCACTGACATCTGGGAACAAAATCCAAGCTATAAACCAATTTGCTCTTCTCATCCTAACTTACAGTTTTGGAGTGACTGACTAGCCCCAAAACGTGTTGGACAGATTAGATAGGAAAACAAGAAGGATGCTTCATGCTCACCAAATGATTTATAAAAATCAGTGCACACCAAGATTATATATTCCCCGTCCCAAAGGATGGATGGGCCTCCTAGAAATTGATTATATGTATAGATCTGCAATCGTGGGACTCCACACATATCTGCTGACTTCACAAGACCCAAACATAGTGAAAGTTTTAAAACATGAGGAGAATAAATCTAAGATGACTCCTCTGCTTAATCTCGCAGAAGCTTATCGGCGTCAAGCAGGAATGGAAATCAAACCAGAAGTAGATAAAAATCACGCAGCAACTGAATGTGCCAAAAAACAAAAGAAAGAATATAAGGTGAAGGATCAGATGAGAAGGCAAGAAATGTAGAAGAAGCATAAATATAGTTGCAAGTATAGAAAACTTCTGGAAGAACCTCTTGTTAATCAGGAATGAACACAGGAATGGTTAAGGAGTGGCAAATTCAAACCAAGAGATGAAAGGTTAATATTGGCGGCCCAAGATAGTAGGCTGTGTATACATTGGTTTATAAAGTCCATTGAACATGTGGGAGAAACAGACAAATGTAGGTTTTGTAAAACCGAATTGGAAACAGTTGCACACCTCATTGCTGGTAGTGACATACTAATAGCAGAACGACTGTATACTGAAAGGCATAATAATGTGGCGAGACTGTTGCACTGGGGATTGTGCAAACATTATGGTACTGAAGTGGCTGAAAAACTTGGAAACATGAGCCACAAAGCATCATAGAAAATGATGAAGTTTATATCACATGGGGTCACCCATTACCAACAGTTCAAAAGACAGATGCTAGAAAATCGGATATAGTGATCCAAGAAAAGAAGACAAGAGTAGCATTGATCACTGAAATCTCCACACCCAGTGATTACAGTGTCTTGTGAACAGAGAGACACAAAGTTATAAAATATCAGGATCTGCAGGCAGAAATGAAAGCAATGTGGAAGAAGGATAACCAGACAGTTCCAATAGTAGTACGAGTAATTGTCATATAAAAAAATTACAATCATATTTAGATATGCTACCAATACATGTAACTCTGTACGAATTGCAGAAGGAGTCATTACTGGGCACATTGCAGGTGCTACAAAGACCATTACAGGCTGACATCAAAGATTGAAACAATACTAATTTCATGAACTTTAATCATACTTTGACTTAGAAATGGGGTCCATTCCCGTCATGGTATTAGAAACCCAAAAGACTTGGAGAAATTTAAAAAGTGTGAAGACATATTTCTTTCATTTCTTTTATCAAATCCTCCAACTGCATCATCACTACATCATTTTCCCCATATTTTGTTCCTAGCAAAGACACCTCAATCATTAAAAAATACACCCAACTCATTTTTCACCACATCACCCAAACTATACTTTTATCATTATTCAAGGTTATTCCTATGTACTTTAAAAATTCATTCAGACAAACTAATACTTCCCTAATCCATACTTTGCTCAAAGCAAATACAACTATATTCTCTACGTGCGTCAAAACTACTGGAATCATCAGCTCTGTTTGTATCACATATCTAACATGTTTCATTTTATAAGCTATTTCACTCACTATCACATTCATTACCAATGCAAATAATTTTTTATTTTATTTTACATTTGTTAACCGGGGGTGTCTGACTGAGCCGAAAAGACCATTTTTCAGCAGAGGCCCGGGGAGAAAAGCTCCACAAAGAAAAATTACAGGCACATTTAGTTATTTAGACATGATCAGTATACACACAAATTACAAGAGACACATTTTTACAGTGGTATGCGGCACATAAACAGTTACAGTGGAGAGAACAAACAAAAAAATATTAATTTTAAAAATAAAGGTAATTAATAGATTTGTGGTGTACAACTGAAATTTGGAACATAGGTAGAATACATACATAGTACTCAGGTACAGTACATACATTGTAGATTAGCCAGTGTTTGTGAGTAAGATTGAAAACTATTATCAAGTGCTCTAGATTTATTTTAGTATGTATATGTTATCCGCTTTCACTAGCCTGGGGAGCAATCATGGCACTGCCAACTTTGCTTGAGATGTTGCCTGATGACGTCTTTAAAGGAGGCTTTGGATGATGTGTTTTGAATGCTAGTAGGGACAGAGTTCCATTTTTTAGCCACTGAACTACTATATAGTGCATCTCCAAAGCTATTGTAGCTGTTGATGACTTCTAGTAGTAGTTTGCTTGATGATCTAAGAGGCCTTTTGGCTGAGTGATGTTGTACTAGGTTTTTGAGGGCAGGACACTTATTGGGGAGGTAATAGATGGAATGACAGAGGCAGAACTGATTGTAGGTTAGGAGGTTGGGAAGTTCAAGCCAGTGGAGCTGTCTCAAAGCAGTACAGTGATGAGTTCTATATGAGCAATTTGCAGCAAAGCTGGCAATTCTGTTATAGCAGGTTACCATTTTGCTTAGTTCAGTTTTGTTGAGTTAGTCAGAATGGGAGATGCATAGAGTAGGGTGGATAGAAGTTGGGAGCAAGCAATGGCTGATCTTGTGTTGTTGGTAAGAAATGGTTTGATATGGTAGAGTGACCCCAGTTTGGCATGTACTTTTTTAATAGTTAAGTTGAGATGACTATCAAATTTTAGGTCGGAGTCTATGGTTATTCCCAATAGCTTAGCCTGTGCCACTGGAGCAATTGGAGTAGCATTTGTGGAGTAGATAGTGAATTGACTGTTAGTGGTTTTGTTAGAACTGGTTATAATCATAAGCTGAGTTTTCTTTGGATTGAGGATAAGTTGGGCTTTGGTATGGTAGTTTTCAACATCAGAGAATGCTAGTTTAGTTGTTTGCAGGAGGGAATAATATTCCACTCACAGGACATCCTTGACTTATACCACACTTCATGCATATTTCTTTACTCATCCACCCATGTACTAACAATCTCACTCAATTATTTTGATATGCTGACATTCACACTCTCCTATTTATATTACCTATTCCATATTTCCCCATAACATTCCACAAAGCATCATGTCCTACTTTATCAAATGCCTTGATAATATCACCTACCATGAGGTATACAACCTCCTTTTAACTTATATCATCCACAGTTTCTCTCATAACCAATAACAATTCTTTACATCACTTCCTTTTGTATCATATATATTTTCTCCCAAAATATCAATCAGTGTTCTTTCCATTCCCTCAGTAATATTGTCATAAAAAATGGTAATCTGTGTTATTTAGTGTAATAGGTCTCAATTTTTATCTCATTCGTCTCATCTTTATTTCATATAAAGTTTAATAACCCATTACATAACTCTTCATAAAAAACCCTTGTTTCAACCGTTCATTCAATTCATTTACTAAATACTCTTTGCCAATCCACTAAATTCTTTAATCTCCATACCCTATCTGTAGACTGGTAGAGAAGGCTGAAGGCTGCCAGCCTAGCAAGATAGAATTGTGTAGATAATTCTATCATTTGTAAATATAAATGTAAACTACAGGCTTGTTGTCTTAAATGTAAAGATATACTGTTACATGTGGAACTGGAAATAAATGTGACAACAGTGCACTCTACTGACCAAAGTAAAGCCTGTGGTGGCCCTTTGAAGTAGCAATGGTGCGGAAAAGTCTAGATGAAGAAATTCTTTCTATTGTTTTAACCAAGAGTTAAATTGCTAGATTTAAACATGCAAATATATTTTTATTGCTCTGTTCCTGACCAGCTGCAAGATAACAAAAGGGAGATGTTAAGTATATAAATGCAGTTAATGTGTAGCCTGAGATCTCCAGGAAAGTGTAAAAAGATGATGTAATGTTTATCAGAACTGCAATAGCAACAGAATCAAAAGGCATTAAGCATTTTTGACTTGACTATCCAACTCAGAGCACTCTGCCTTGCTCTATAAGTAAGTTATTTTAGAACTGTGTTTTCTTTTAGGAATAACTAGAAATTAGAAAGATTAGACTAAGTGTTTTTCTGTGAAGCCATGGTGGTGCAGTGGTAGCATTGTCGCCTCACAGCAAGAGGTTCTCCCGTTCGATTCTCGGCCGGAGCGCCTTCTGTGTGGAGTCTGTATGTCCTCCCCACGGTCAAGTGGCGTTCAAAAGGCATGCATAAATGGGCATGCCTTCGTAGAAGTTTGGGTGTCGAGCTGGCACCTTGGCACCATAAAAATCTACTGCCAATCATTGGCAGACCAGAGTTCCACTGTGGCGACCCCTAACTTGGAAAAGCTGAAAGAAGAAGGCTAAGTATTTCTCTGTGATGTCAGAACTGTACTACTTATTTATTTTAAGTATTTCTGTGTGATCTCTGAAGTTTTAACTAGCACTGACGGTGTAGTAGAAAATATTGTCTTGTGGTTTTAATTATTTATTATTAAATATTTTAAAAGCTTTTAACTGTGGCTGTTTTGTGTAGGGATAACTTAAGCTCTAGAGTACATTGCACATTTATAGAGTTTACTGTCCAAGTCACTCCAAATAAGTTTGACTGTTTAGTCACATCTACCAATTGGATAATAATATTGCACAGTAATAATTGGATACCCTTTTAAGGGCCTTTGGGTAGCTGATAATATTAGCTGGGTGGTGGCAGTCGGTACTACCGTATAGTCTGGGTAAAAGGGGCATAGAATCTGTGCCAACCTTCCCCAAAAGTGTCTGTGTGGTTGTATAAACTCTTATCTCAAATTGTGTGTGTCAGCTACTTCGGCAGGGACACGAAGCACTGGTTGGACAGAGAGGGTGCTGGAAATTTTAGCTTGCCCAGCTAGGCTGAGATCTGGACCCTATAGCTGTGCCAGTGGGGAGTCTTATTGGGGACCTGGGGAGCAAGGGAGCGACCAGCCCCGGACTGACTGTGATCTCTGTGTGCTCTTAAGGGAACTTTACTGTGTGTATTTGTTACCGTTTGTTCTCATATGAGACACTATCTCTGGTGTTAGTGGTGAGGATTGAGGCTCCTTGATTGCTGGGCCAAGGCACAGGTGTCACACCCTATACCATCTGGGCCTGATACTGAATTAACATTTACTTTCTTAAATAGTTCATCCAATACACTAATAATAATTTATTTTCTAAAATTTTCCTTAATCCATTCTGGGAATTGATTTTCTTCCCATTCTCTGTTATTTTCATTCCTTTTTACTCTTATACTTATTTTCTACATGCTGTACTGCAATACTCATAATTTGCTCTTGTGTGATTTTTACTGCTCTTTTTATATTTTTCATTTCCCTCATTGTGCTATAGCCATTCTCTACTATTTAAAAGAACTATGCAGATACCTCCTCTAGTCCCCCTTGTAAATAATATTTCTGCCCAGATAGTATTGCCTTAATTTTGTCTTGATTTCCTTTCTAAATTTCTTTTTCCACATCATAATACTCTCTTATGTTATTCTCTAAATTATCTAAGATATTTGCGTAAATTCCCCATACTTCCCTGTCTCTTTCTTTCATACATCATCCTCCCATTGGAAAAAAAACACTTTTTATACTTCTTTTTAACTGCAATACAGCATTCAGAACTAGTTTTTATACAAGTGCTTCATGGTTATATAATACTTCTATAACTGCAAAACGTCCCAGTCTCCTATTTCATCCCATAAGTTCTCATTTATTCATTTTATTCCCATTCTTATTTTAATATACCCCCTTTTTTCCATCACCCCATCCATATTGCTAAATGCTCTGAAAAACCTGTCAGAATTGCATAACTATGTCCTACCCTAAACCTACCAATAATACAAAATAATCAATTTCAGATTCAAGCGACTCCTTCTATAAGTCTATTGACTTTTGTTCCACACACTAAACTTACCAAGTTTTTATCACTTCCACTATTTTTTTTTTACATATTTACCTTTCTTTTTAAATTTCCCCCTTAAATCACATTTAAAGTCCCCTGCAATTATACTTTTCATATTAACAACCACATAGTCTAATATTTGATGAAACTGATTCTTTCTTTCCTTGGTAGGTATATGCACATATAATGCTATAATTCTATAAACATGTTCTTTCCACCTCACATACTCAAAAGTTAAGCTTTCTATCCTTAGCAACATTACATCAAGCATTTGCACAATGTTTTTAAGCAAGGCAGCCACTTCAGAACAACATTCACTTCTTAAGTTCCATGTAATATTTCCACCTCACAATATTTCTGTTTGCTGTTTTTCTTCACTTGTCAGGGATCTTACATCCTGTAACAGAGTCACATCTATATCACATTTAGAACACCATTCTAGTATCTCTCTCCTTCTTATAGTGTTAAAAATATTATTCACATTTACTTAAAGTACTGTAAGGCTGTTGAGCGTCCTTATTTTTAAGTTTAGGGGAACATTTTACATTTTTTCTTTTCTTATTTTTACTCTTTCCCCAATTAAACATTTTCCTGGGGTTATGTATAAATAATCCTTGATCCTCAGAATCAGATTTTTCACTGGCTAGAACGTCAGAAATATTAGTATAAACCTCCTCCTGAACCCTCTTTCTGCATGCACTCTCTCTCTCTCTTCAATTTTCCCCTCCATATTTTTCTTCTCTGATACAGTTTCTTTACCTATTGTAACCCCCGCAAGCCTTTTGTTGCCCTTCCTCATTTATGTTTTCTTCCCTTCCCATTCGTTTTTGTTATTTACTGCTCTTGACAATCCATCCAAAAGTGTTCCTTTTTTGCACAGCCTGCATTCAGACACACACCTTCTTGCAGTATGGCCTTACTCCCCACATTGGTTATACTGTACCATGTCACACACATTAAATGAGAAAGGACCCCAAAAGAGAAACATGATTTAGGCTGGCTAGCATAGCTTAATGTCACGCTATGACTAGCCACACAAATAATAGTTGGCAAGTGTTCACCATGTTTTTTCACATTTCAAACAGCTTCAAACCTCCACCCTCCATTACGTATGTTTCTCTCATCTCTAAATTTCCCACTATTTTCAATAGTTTCACACAAACCCTCCATAAAATTTTAATGTTATTTTCTTCCAGTTCATCACTTCTAAACTGCAAAGTAAATTTTTTTTAACATTTAACTTACTGCCAGAAAACAAATAATCGTTCCACAGATAAATGTTCATTTTGTTACACAGTTCCAAAAATTTCATCCGTCCATCATTTTCAAATGTTAAGTCACAGAAAGTCTTTACACCAAATTGGGTTGGGAGGTTGGTAGAACAGTTGAGGTATTTACTCTGTAACTAGAAGGTGCAGTTTTTGATTCTCACATGGGATAATAGTCTAGGCTCAAAACGGCCCACAAGCACAGTTAGTCTAGTACTAATCTATGAGCCAGTATATATAAAGAACTGAATTTCTTGAGCTTTAAAACCCAGAACAGTTATCAAACTGTCCCATGTCTAATATATTTCTATTACAGTGCCACTTTCTGTTCTTATTCTCACAGCTGGTCTTCTCTTCTTTTTAAAACAGTTGCTGCTTTCCTCTTTTGCCTGCTCTGACTGCTGCATACATTTTAGTTACCCACTCCATAAGGGGGGATCCACCTTGGATCCTGGGAACTACCGCCCCATCAGTCTGACGAGCCTGATCTGCAAGGCCATGGAACGTATTATCACGGAACGTATAAACAAAGACATTGGCAACCTTTAAACATTGGACCCCACCCAGTTTGGGTTTGTGAAGGGCTGATCTTGTCTCCAGAACCTGATTGACTTCTTCAAATCAGTCTCCAGAGCTGTGGATGAGGGTAAGGCAGTCCACACAGCCTATTTGTACCTCACCAAGGCCTTTGACACCTTCCCCAACTCTGGAATCATATATAAACTTACTAAGCTGGGCATTAATCCCTTCATCACTCAATGGGGTGCCAATTGGCTTACTGACAGAACCCACACTGTAAAAGTAGCCAACTCCAAATCCAGCTCCAGACAAGTGACAAGTGGAGTACTCAGGGTTCAGTCCTGGGACTGCTCTTGTTTGGCATCTACTTTTCTGAAGTACAGGCCAACACTAAGGGACTCTGGCTAACAAAGTCCGCAGATGACTGCAAACTGGGAGCCATTATTGAATCCCCAAATGATGTGGATATTCTACAAAAGGGCCTTACAGAAACAGATGCTTGGTGCCAGAGCCATGGGCTCAAGCTCAATGCCAGGAAATGTATAGCTATCCTCTTTGGGAAAAAAAACATGCACCCGTGAATTACCACATAGGTGTCAGTACACTAAACACTGAAAGTGTGATAATAAACCATATATATGTATGTATGTATATAGTGTTTACTTTTTTTTGGCTTGGAATAACCACATTGCCAAAACAGTCAGGAAATCCTTCTATGTGGCACACCTCATCACTAAGAGCTTTTTATCCAGAAAAAAGGAGGTCATTGTCCCACTGTACTCATCCCTCATTAGACCCACTATAAAATACAACGACCTGCTTGGTATGTACCTCTCAAGATATCTGCAACAACTGAAAAGGCCACAGAAATACCTCACTAAAAGAATCACAGGCCTAAAGCAGATGCCCTATGCTGACCATTTAAAAACCTCCAGCTATACTCTGTCACATATCATCTACTCAGAGGCGATCTCTGCTTAACATACAAGGACATGTCAAACCCAGAGCTGTTGGACATGCTACACTTAAAGAAATCCCAATCCCTCAGAGCCACATGCTCCAGGGATCTAAACCTTGTCATCACAATGAAAAAAACATGCTGGAGGGATAGGATCCTGACCCAGAGATTCCCCAGACTCTGGAATAGACTGCCCATACATGTCAAGCAGAGCGCCTCTTTGGCCCTCTTCAAAAGGAACCTTGATGATTGGATGAGAGATGGGAAATTCACCCCAGAGATCACGTCAGTCACCTTGCTAGACAGGGGTCCAGGGAAGTAAACATCGTGGGAAGAAATAGCCAGGGAATTGTTATGGCTTGGCTTGTATAGGCCCTAGAGCCAATAGCCTAGTACTAACCTATGAACCTATGGATTACCTGCTGTCACAAAACCAGATACCTTCTCAGTTTGCTTCTGATTTCCTCTTTCACTTTCTGTATATGTTTTAATTGCTGCATCCTCTGCCACTATATCACATGGCTTCTTTACTACATTACTATCCTCAGCATTTCCAAAAAAAGTTATTTGCCATCTCTCCCCATGAAACAGTATAATTGTTACCTGGATCATCCTTCTCAATTATTTTTAATGGAACATCACCTGCATGCCTTCCTGACACCAGTTATATTGTCTGCACCACTTCAACAGACTTGCTTGCATCCCTCTCCATGGAGACAGCTAAATGAAACTCATTTGTAACATCTTTCACACAGGAATATTTATCTACATTTTAAAATTCCAAACTAAACATTTTCTTCTCCCAAATTCTCACTGTCTACCTCCAAACGTTCCATGTAATTTCCATCCTCCTCAGTTCTGCTGTTATTTCCTTTAGGCCTCTTCCTTGCTACTTTCAGAGCCCTACAGCACCATCTATGAGCTCCAATGAGAAAGAGAAGTTCCCTGATGCCCTGGCCAAATTTCTCTCTAGTAGTATAAATACGACCTCAGATCTCCCCTGAAAAGAGGCCACTAGTGTAGTGCGACTAACCTGGTCAAGAAAGGATAAATAAAATGCAAACACACACATACACACAGGTCTCCACTATCTAAATTCCCAAGCTTTCTCTTCATGTTTCCATGAAAGAGGCTAGCCTGTCACTTCCAGTGATGGTCACATTGTCTTTACTTATCTCTGATGTATGCAATGTGCTTATACCTGCATTTTAGTTATTTTATTTATTACTTGAATACTGGCTATGTCTGCTGGTACAAGACCATGTTTAGACATTACCAGGGCCTAATGGCAAAAACACAAGAATACAAGAGTTTTACAAACCAGTATAAGTTAAAAAATAAAACTGAGATGCAGGAGTAGAACAGAAAACTCAGACTGCTTCATCATAGAGCATATATACTAGGTAAACACAAGGAAATAATGTGAGAAAGTATGCACTATATGCATATATATATATATATATATATATATATATATATATATATAAAAACGTTTAGCCAAGGAAGAAGGCACTTCAGTAAAACCAATGCGTTGTAATATCCACAAATGAAGACTCTTAGAAGACGATGAAAAATGTAAAATTTATTACAAAATAGGACATAGAAGGTGAGCGCTTTCGCAGAGATCACCTCTGCTTCATCAGACAAGTACTGAGCAAAAACTACATCAATATATAGTTCAGTTAATTAATTAACATGCTACTCCTGTGTTAATTAAAATAAGGCGCGTACTTCTTAAAGCAATATACATACATACCCTAAGAAGTGTATATGTATTTTTCATGAATATTCAACCAAAGGCCATATAACTATAGCATTCTAAAAACAGTGTTAGAAAACAGCTATAAATCTATAATATAATATAAGCTGTAATAACTATATATATATATATGCTGGGAGCAACTAAAAACTATCTAATTATTAAGTTATGTTAAAATGCATTCCTATGTATCCTATACAACAAATCATATGCACATATATAGGTATATATACATATATTTTTGGTAGATATACATGTCTACACTCAAAACATGAATAAATTAATACATAGGTAACCACATCTATGTGCACATGGCATAAAATCAAACGTGATAATTCAAACAACATAGATCTATATAGGGTACAATTAAATGTATATAAAAAATATATAAAAAATTTTTTGGAAAATCTCAGCGTAGTCTCCTACCTTTGAGCACGGGTTTAACACTAACATTCTCATTAAGTCCATAGCCCTGATGTGAACGTAATCGTAATATCCATTTTAACTCTGCTTGTTCAGTCAAGTTGGTAATATCCCCTAGTCTAGCATTGGGGTATTGAATATGTAATATTTGGAAATGGAATATATGTTCATCCCCTTCTTGCAGTATATGTTTAGCAATAGCACTATAGTCCTGACGTCTGGTTACACAATATAGATGGTCCCTAATTCTCTCTCTCAAGCTTCTATTTGTCTTTCCAACATAGAATTTAAAACATATACTACAATGTGCAACATAAACTACATTGCATGTACGACAAGTACTATCATTTCTTATTTCCCATAATCGACCTGTATTGGGGTTTTTGAAGAACCGTGATTCATCAATATAGGAACATTGTGCACATGAGCCGCATTTTCTAGTTCCCCAAGTTGGAACCTTAGATCTATTACTATTATTATGATCCAAATAACACAATTGTTGTTGTAAATTCTTCATGTTACTGAAGATAAAAGTAGGTTTATCACCTACTAAAGATTTGGTAACATCATCAACTAGCAATATATTCCAACTGTCACATATGGCTTTTCTGAACATATTAAAGTTTGCACTGTATGGAATCACAATGCCTGTATTCCTATCAAGTCTATTGGACCTATCACTTTGTGTAGTAATACGGTGACTAGAAAAATAAGGTTTGGCTCTATTATCACGCTCAGCCAACACTTCTGAGATCTTAGTATCTATTAGTCTTCCATCATATCCTCTGTTCAAAAAATAACTTTTAAGATTAATTAATTCCTCAAATAGTAACTTGTCACAGCTACAGAGTCTACAAATTCTAAAAACCTGTCCCTTGATAATGTTTGGGAACGTAGAGGGTTTGTGCATGCTTTCAGCATGTAGGAAGGATGCTCTATAGCATTCTTTCCTATTCACAGTAGTCTGAAGAGTATTATTTTCCTTTATAATCAAAACATCTAAGAACCCAATCTTACTGGCTGAATAATCTAAGGAAAATTTTAAAAAAGAACAGCTACTATTAACTTGTTGGTGGAATGCTTGCAACGATTTGTCATCCCCTTCCCAGACAAAAAATAAATCATCGACAAAACGTCGATAACATAATACTTTTTTATGTGTGATAATGTGTTGTTGTTCCCAAGCTATCATAACTAAATTAGCGTAAACATTCGCACAACTGGTACCCATTGCAATGCCACTTTGCTGTATATAATATTCTTCTTCAAATAAAAACACATTATTTTCTAGCACCAATTCCAGTAGTAGACATATGAAATCCACTTTATACACATCCATCCAACCACATAGCAGTAGAAGCTGTCTCACCATCATAATACCAGTGTCATTGGGGATGCATGTGAATAGGGACTCAACATCCATTGTAACAAGTAGACAGTCTTCTAAACAGTCTATGGTTTCAGAAAATTCAAACAAATCAGATAAAAAGTGTTTTGTATCAATCAATACATATTTATACTGTTCTAATACTCGTTTCAATTCTAAATCTAAATAAATTGAAATTGGCTCAGTTGACCAACCTGCGCCCGAGACGATAGGTCTGAACGCTGGCTGGTGGGCATTTTTATGAACTTTGGGTAGTCCATAAAGCTTGGGTATCAGAGGATAGTCAACACAGAAATATTCAAATAACTCATCACTCATCAAATTAAGAAGTTTACAGTCCATTAATGATCTATTAATATTGTCAATTATAACTAGGACTTGTTCAAAAGATATGTTAACATAAGCATGTCCTGATAGCATTAACTTCATATTATTTAAGTAGTATGAAGTGTCCATCACAACGGTCTGTCCTCCTTTGTCGGCAGGACGTATGACAATATTTTTATTCATTTTCAAACTGTTTAAGGCTTCTCTTTCAGTAGGCGTTAAATTGTCTGTCACATCACAGCAGATATTGTCAAAGTCTTCATATATTGTTTTTTCAACGGCTTTGGTAAATAGTTCAATATTGGAAGGCGCATGTGGTATAAAACAGCTTTTGCATTTGAGAGTGTAATTATCATTTGTATTATTCGTATCGAATAATAATTTCAGGCTAATATTTCTAGCAAAAAGCTTGACTCCCAATAAAGCATCACTCACATCCATATGCATTGTCGGGACAAATTTCATACCTTTATTAAGTAAGCTAATTTCACCTTCACTTAAATTAAATTTCGAAATGTTCCATACTAAGTCGTATGGTTCCACAACTTTGTTAGAGTACATACCTGTTGATTTGGCATTTGTTCTCTCTTTCTGGTGGTTTTGTGATCGTCTATATCCAACGACCGCTTCCTGCCTTGTCGTATAGGTAGCGGTGCTAAAGGGAAATTCTCTCCAACTGCTTTCTCCAAAGGAATTTTCCTCCTTACATCCGAGCCCAAATTTAATACTTTATTGTTGGTTGCTCGTTGTTGTGAGCCGTTAACCGATTCCATGGGTGTAGTATACACAGAAGGTGGTCCTTCTGGCGACTGAATATTCGCCGTTGGCACAACAGTATTGTTATGAGTTCTTTCCCCATTTTCTAGTGTAGGTACTTCAAATCCACCTGGGTTCATATTCCCTTGCTCACGCTGTATGGATTTTGTTACTTCTTGCATCATAACTGGTTTGTTCTGTCGATATCTCGTCGTTCTGCCCACATCCTGATTAACATCTCGCGAGTTTTCACGTGTCTGAGTAGTATTTTTCGGCCATACAAAAACATTATTTAATTTAAAATCTTGTATGTCCCTGACAAGTTTATGTTTTTTAGTATCAAGTAAATTCTTTTCATATCTTTGAACTCTATCAATTACTTCATGTAGATAGAGCTCAGTCCGTTCATGTCCATAGATATTATTCAACTCAGTTTGCTGTTCCATAATTAAATCACGTAGAGAAAACTCTTCCGGTTGGAAGAAGTCTAGCAAAAGTTGTATGTAGGCTTGACTCGCCCCTATGTTAATTTGTTGCCATTTGACTAACAACTCAGGGTATAGATTGCCGTATGTGGGCATATTTAAGATTCGAAGTCCCCTTGGTATCACCTTATGCAATAAACTTGCTTCAAGGTGATATCTTTGGCAAGTTAGTCTCTTATACTTATAAATATTGTTTTCAATGTCTTTTTTCAACATTCTAACTGATTTTTCGTTAGTATCTTCCATATTCGATAGAGGTGTTGAGTCTTCCGCGTTCACTTGTAAAAGCGGATTCGAATCAGTACCAAGGAAATTTCTCATTCTGCTATAGGAATCATTATTATCCAAGATATTCACATTTCCATGTTGTACCTCTTCCATATTGCCAAGCCCACGTAGATATGTACAAACAACAGGTAGAAACAATGTCCCAAAGATGTATAAAAACGTTTACCCAAGGAAGAAGGCACTTCAGTAAAACCAATGCGTTGTAATATCCACAAATGAAGACTCTTAGAAGACGATGAAAAATGTAAAATTTATTACAAAATAGGACATAGAAGGTGAGCGCTTTCGCAGAGATCACCTCTGCTTCATCAGACAAGTACTGAGCAAAAACTACATCAATATATAGTTCAGTTAATTAATTAACATGCTACTCCTGTGTTAATTAAAATAAGGCGCGTACTTCTTAAAGCAATATACATACATACCCTAAGAAGTGTATATGTATTTTTCATGAATATTCAACCAATGGATACTAAGATTACGTTCACATCAGGGCTATGGACTTAATGAGAATGTCAGTGTTAAACCTGTGCTTAAAGGTAGGAGACTACGCTGAGATTTTCCAAAAATTTTTTTATATATTTTTTATATACATTTAATTGTACCCTATATAGATCTATGTTGTTTGAATTATCACGTTTGATTTTATGCCATGTGCACATAGATGTGGTTACCTATGTATTAATTTATTCATGTTTTGAGTGTAGACGTGTATATCTACCAAATATATATATATATATATATACCTATATATGTGCATATGATTTGTTGTATAGGATACATAGGAATGCATTTTAACATAACTTAATAATTAGATAGTTTTTAGTTGCTCCCAGCATATATATATATAGTTATTACAGCTTATATTATATTATAGATTTATAGCTGTTTTCTAACACTGTTTTTAGAATGCTATAGTTATATGGCCTTTGGTTGAATATTCATGAAAAATACATATACACTTCTTAGGGTATGTATGTATATTGCTTTAAGAAGTACGCGCCTTATTTTAATTAACACAGGAGTAGCATGTTAATTAATTAACTGAACTATATATTGATGTAGTTTTTGCTCAGTACTTGTCTGATGAAGCAGAGGTGATCTCTGCGAAAGCGCTCACCTTCTATGTCCTATTTTGTAATAAATTTTACATTTTTCATCGTCTTCTAAGAGTCTTCATTTGTGGATATTACAACGCATTGGTTTTACTGAAGTGCCTTCTTCCTTGGGTAAACGTTTTTATACATCTTTGGGACATTGTTTCTACCTGTTGTTTGTACATATATATATATATATATATATATGTGTGTGTGTGTGTGTGTGCATATAAAGTTCAAATTTTAGTACTGTAAAAGTATAAAAATATTGGCAATTCAGTAATTACCTTTATAAGCTACCACATTAGTAGAATTAGGCTTATGCTGTATCTCTGAAACAAACACAGGTATGTTCCTCTGTCAAGTGTACCTACAGTTTTTTTTCCTTTTTTTAAGCTTTTTATTAAAATTTTAACTACAGGAAACAGTGTCTACATATATGACATTTTTAAAGCAAGTAATATTTTTCAAGCAAATCATTTGGTTTAAGCCAAGATTTATAAGAATGCACAACATTTGATGTTCTCATCTTTATAGTTAATAATTCATTCCTACACATAATTTTTATTAAGTTTGTAAATTCATTACATGAGGGAGTAGTTTTATTTCTTCAGTTCTTAGTAATTACTTTTGTAGCTATTGCTAGAACACACCAAAGTAAAGGTACTTGAGCCATAGGTATATTTGCAGGAATTGGAGTGTTAAATAAGGTAAATGGTTTAGATGTAGTACATCTATCCAACCACAATGTTTGTGTAAAATTATTAATTTCCTTCAAAAAATGGAGATACTATCTTACACTCATATACCATATCAACCCAATTAGCTTCTATTTCCAAGTTACATCTCCAGTATTTCATTTTAACAGTTTTGTACATTAATGTAATTTTATTTGGTGTGATATGAGCTATATGTAAATATTTCCATGTGAAAATTTTCTAGTATAAGAAAGATGTATTTTTCTGTTGATTTTAACACTTTTTTTATTTTCATCCAAGAAAATGTCATTATTAATTTTTGTAGAATAATTCCAAAATATGTTATCAGAAGATAAAGAATAAGATCTAAGAATTCAGTTTATCTTGGATAAATAATACTTACTATTTATTAAATTATTACTAACTTTAATTAAAAATTCTAAGATTTTAGGAAAAGATTCTGACTGTAAATCATATATCATATTAATCTTTGTATTTGCACATTCTCTACAAATCTGCAACATTAAACAATTGTTTAGTTCTACACTTTATCGAATGAGAAGATTCTCTGCATAGTAAAGTTTATTCCCATTTAGGAATCAATGCCAATAAATTATTGTTTTCTATTCTAGCATTTACTAAAATTATAAGTTTCTAAACATTTCTTAGTACAAGCGATGGGAAATAATGAAAAAATAATTTTATAATAATATGATTAGAATAAAGAAACTGCCTAGAAAAAGATATAGCTAATATAACGAATGGAATTTGAAATATTATTGCCATTTATACAATATTTTTTAAAACCAATAAAAAAGTATTAGGTGCAATTTGTACATGATGAATAACAATGTACTTCTTATTATGAACTATTTTTTCATGAATTAATTTTCATTTTGACTCATATGATGTATTACTCCATAATGCTATTACTTTAATGATGACTGAAGTAGTATATAATAGCTATAACAAGTGTTGTGCATCCTCCTAGCTGTAAATGTAAATGTGTCCACTTGGATTTGCATTTCTTGGTTCTGTAACATTTTGTAATTTATTGCAGTGAAAGCTTATTATCCTTTTTAGCCATGATAGAAACACCACCAAAATGTCTTATGTAAGGTCAGCAAAAAAGCTGTGCTATGTGGTAAAGTAGGGAGTGATCACGGAGGAATTTTTAAGGCAGGTTTCAATAACTGCATTCAATCTTGGATTATAGTAATAAAGCTGCATTTCTGCTTGCAACAATTTATTATTTTAACTGTGTATGTTTAATGAGGCATTGCAGAAGTGTTTATGATTGATGGTATAAGAAGAGGCACCAAGATCACCTGAATGTATAACTGCAGAATAAATTAAGATAGGGATGTGCTTTTGTGATTTCCAGATTGTTTTTAATGGAGAGGATTTACTGACTATAGTGATGGGTTGTACTTAGTTTAGTAGTGACTTTTACCTCAGGTGCTGCCATTGATTCAGCTTGAACTTTGTGTATTCTAACAGTCATCTTTGTCACTTTATGGATCTGACCTTACATTGTTTGAATGAACTCTATGCTTAAATGTCCAACGGAGCAGTTCATTTAACTAAATAATGGATAAATGAATTAAATGAATGAATAAATGAATAAGTAAGTACATACATACGTAAATAAATAAATAAATAAGTCTACTGCTGAGCTGTTATTTTATAGATTTTTTACATACAGCCAATATGTTGATGATAAATTGCAACAGCACATATAGTTGTCAGCAAAGACAAAAGCTCAGCAGTGACATCTAATTTTTTGAATGGATTTATTGAACAACTAATAAGGTGATAGTTACTAGCACAATGGATCTGATATATGGGTATTTGTGAGTGTCATTCAAACTCTGGTTTAATGTATGGCCGATGTCCTCTCACACCCATGCAGGTGCATGGGCCTTTATACTCCTTACTTAATACAATCTGCTCTCAGGTACACTGCATGCCAGAAAAAGGTGATTCTTTAAAATCATTAAAATTGAATTGGACTACATTAACATTTTTGCACTCAGCAACATTTACACTTGCAGCAATCACAGCAAGTATATAGTACCTCCCGTTACTAGCAGTTCATATCAAACTACCAAGGAAATTTCAGCAGCTGACAATACTGTGAAATAAAATCATTGAAAGACACTTTCTGGGAATCTCAGTGTGTATTGCCCCACCGTACTCGCTATGTAGGGAGACACTCACACACTCCCCAGACTTATGTATACCTACTCCATGCTGGTATAACAATAAGGCTCAAGTGAAAACTTCATTATCGTTGAAATGGGCTTTCACTAACATTACTTCTTAGTAGTGTCACTGATTGGAAGTGTCTTTGTCCCCCTGTCTGACTTCCATGATTAGCATTCTATCACATTTATAATATATAGCTACCCATGCATTATACTGAGCTGTTTTCTACCTTATCCGACTAAGTGTTCTTACTTCAAACAATGTGTGCCTGTATTACTGGATCACAGGATTTTATATGCTGTTTAAAAAAAAAGTAAATAATTAAAAAATGTATGGGACTTTCAAGGACAAATAATAAAAATGGCATGGAAAGGTGAATTAGAGTAATGACATGGCAAATGTAAACGGAACACTGACAGTAGTGTTAGACCACATCAAAATGTAAAAGAAAATTAACAATAAAAGGAGGAAATGTATTACATCTCAACTATATAGGCTATATAAGCACAGCAAAAGTATCACTCACTTTCATTCCAGTTAAGAAAAAATCAGACTTCACACACAGAAAAGCCTTGGTGCTGCGTATGTACTGATCCAACTTCTTCTTTATGACATTTACAATTAAACCACTAATCAATTAGAAAAATAATGGACATGATGTCATCAGTAGGGCATCACCTGGTTGTTGGCAACAACAAACAAACAAACAAACATACAAACAAACAAAAATGAATAATCCTGCCTCCTTACTAGACGGGACTAACTTGGGTCAAAGGCTTTTGTAGATATCCACACATGACAGATATGCCTTCGTCCTAATTGTCCAAATAATATGGAGTTAGTAGGACAATGAGATTAATGCTGCAGGAAATATTCCACTGGACAAACACAATACCAGGAAACAGAAATCTTTATAGGAAAGTGCACTAGAAAGACTAGCATAACCAAAAATGCATGAAGGATTCTTCCTCAGCATAAATCCATATTTATCATTTCTTAGCAGAGTCGAAATGTGCATATGTTCCTAAAAAAAAGATGATGTCATATTAGTATTTGTCTTCATTTGTTTCCAGGCTGCAAAAGGAAGTACAGAATAGTCTTCATGGCATCTCATCACCTCAGTCTCATAATACCTAACACTGTTTAAATGCTGCTTTTGTTTAGAAATGTTTATTTAAAGAACACATTATTAAAGATCTAGAATCGTACATAGTTAATATGGTAATAACTGCAAGAAAAACCCAGCCAAGCTAGAGTTTTCGAGTTACACATTCTTGTTAATGTCTTACTACATTTCCAAGACATGTGGCTCAACATACCCTGTTTTTATGAACAGGAAAGCAAATATGGCAACCTCTTATATGATCATAGGATCAAAGGAAATTACTAGTCTATCGACCTGGAGGTCATGTTAAGCCTAGCCATTTTATCCCAATGTAATGCCATAGAAATTCTAGTCAATGCCCAAGATTGCATTTAGTGATGACTGCGAATGTCCCAGAAGGTTGTGGGGTCTATCCCTGGTAAGAATTTATGGTGCCCCATCCACTCGTCCAGGTTCCTGTTGAACAGTGTCATAGAGGTGCTCTGTTTCACATAAATTGGTAGCTTGTTCCAAAGACGCAGCAGTCGCTAGGAGATAAATCTGCCCCTCCAGCATGTTGTATTTAAGTTGCAGGCCTTTTAATGTAAAAATTGACAACTAATGGTACTGAAAATGTTATATTTGGTAAAGGGTTTGATCTTCGGGGACAGATCTTTCAGGGCAGATTTCTTGAGGAAAATACAGTTTCCCAATACTTAATGAAAATGTTATAATGATAACCCCTGTCTAAAAAGGATTTATGGACTGCAGAGGTAATACCTCTCAGTTCCAAGACAATTATAAACTGATTATATATGATTGAAGGATAGCCCAAATCATTATGCTTGAAGACAGGGCTGAGGAAAAGAGAAATGTGGGTCTCCAAGAGGAATCAAGTGGGTATGAGAGTACTTTGAATTACACACCTATTGTAAGGTGCTCTACCAGGCATGTGTATTATAAATGGGGACAAGGAGTTTACGACTGAACACATGCTCTTTAGACTCTGGTTATATGCTATTGCATGTCCCATTGAATGTCTCTAGGAAGATTGAGAAACTGGTGAAAGAGGAGTCTATGAAGAATGCCGAAGATGATAGAAGCGCAACACATGAGATACAGAAGAGCGCGAGGAGACATGCATGTCAAGGTAAAGGGAAACAGATATGGCGACTAACATCTGTTGTTATTCTCCTTCTCATGTTTGTTCTCAAGAATCCATATATTCTTCCATGAGAACAGCAGTTTATGAAAGCACAGCTGGTTATGAGTCATCACACTAGTTACTGGGATCAGGAATTCTGTTTCTTGTTCAAGTGCCATTTGACACACAAATAGCTTTACAAGACATGTTCTACTGTTTGACTGTCCATAGATGAAAACGTAAACCACCTGCCCATTACTAGTGCTTCTACTCCTGAAAGATGTATATGGCATTAGAAATGGTACATCATAAGTAAGAAAATGTGTTTGCTTTATTTATATTTAATCAGCCAGAAATGGATCTCTATCCAAATTGTGAGACAGATAATGCAAGTTGCAATACTTTGAAAAACAAAGTGTGATTTGGGGAAAAAACAGTGAATTAGTAATCCCATTCTCAGAGATGCACTACGAACTCTTTGGTAATATCTTAGTTATTTTATCATTTTTGTTTAATAAACACCTTTACTATTACAGTTTCAGCAATGTAAAAGAGAACAAGTGCAGAATAAAAAGAGTACAACTGCAAAGAAAAAGAAAAATCATTAAATAACTTTTCTTATAACTTCAGTTTGAAGTTACCATTTTAAATATTTAACAGAACTCATAAAGCACAATTACTAAACAGACATTAAACAGTTCAGTTAACATTTCATTTTGATAAAGCTTAACACTCCTAAATGGTCAACAATTGCTTTCCAGTTTAAAGTAAATGTTGTGAATTACATCTCTGTAAATCTCTCTTCATTGAATAACATGGGGGTTAGCATAATGGCTATAGTGTTTACCTGACAGACACAAAGAGCAGGATTTGAGTCACAAAATGAAATAATTAGCTAGGCTTAAAATGGCAGTTAGCCAAGTACTAACTTATGAACGTGTAAGAAATCTGAGAATTTTTAGCAACATGAATAGGACATGTTGGAAATGCAAATACTAAACGGTTTGTGTTCAGTTTGCACAACTTATTATGTTACGGCTCTACCCACTCACACACTTACATATATATGCATATGTGTGTGTATGTATGTATGTGTATAGATCTATATCTATATATTTATACACACACCACACGCGCGCGCACACACACACACACACACACACACACACACACACACACACACACACACACACACGCACATATATATATATATATATATATATATATATATATATATATATATATATAATATGTATATGTGTATGTCCACACACATACACATATACACACACATATGTACACACACATGTACAGTACATGACACTTGGATATTCATTCAGTACATTGAACTTCAAAACATCATGCAAGACTGCTTTAAATTCAAATAAAAAAAAATGCAGTAAACAGTATTTTTGCAGGGAGGCAAGCCGCCCTGCACTACCACACTCCCCTGCTAATTATAGTCACCAACTTTGAGATTGCACTACAGTGCAGAAAGGGTGAATTCCCCACTTCCCACTGTTCTGTGATCTTGCACAGAACAAAAGCAATATGTGATCAGGTAAGTTTTGATCACATCTACTGGCTTTCTTTTTTTTTCCATCAACTACTTGACCATTTTAACGGCATCCATAAACACTGGCTAATTTGGTTTGGTTTAAAAAAGTAAAAGTCATGGATATTTAGAATCCATGTAGCAGGAACAATGCTAGGCCCTTAAGGCATCATTTGCATATTTCCCATGGACCTTTACTACAGGAGGTTTGAAGTATTACATAGCTTCAGCCTATAGCTTATCTGGGTCATTCATGGAGTGTTTAGTGAATGATCTACATGTGTGAACTTTTTGTCCATTGGTTTGGATGTTATTTGCGATATTTTTCAGCCACCTTAATGTTAGGAACATCAGGTTTGATGTTAAGCTCTGTGGTTCAAAGCAATTTATTTGTGTTGTAAAAATACTGTGCCACAAAAATGGTGATGAAACGTGATGTACCTAAACCTACTGGTATATATCTTATTAGCCTGAATGCACCCGTGAAGACTTGGAAAGGAAGCTATGTGTGGGAAATGCTAGTATATGCTTAAAGGGTCATCAGACTATATCCTACAAGTCTACACTAGAGGAGGATTAAGATCTCACAGAGTGAAAACTTAACCATTTTAATTATTTTTTATCAATAAATCACAGTTTTTATTTCCGTTGTTGAATTCTCGTCTTGTTTAACCCCAGTTATTCATGGTATACTTGTAGTTATTTAGTTCTGTGGATAAAGTTGTACTACGAGGAATGTTTGTTTTTCAAGAGTAAAAACTCTAGCTTAGTTGAGTAGTTTTTGATGTTTTTACTGTTATTATCATTTGTTTGGGATGCTGTTTGGGATATTTTGCAAGCACCCTAATGGATATGGACATCAGTGCTTCCAAAATATAGCCAAACAATGCACTTATTTTATATTGACAACCTCAAAAAAAGTGTGAAATATGACATTTCTACAGCTGGTTTTACTGACAGTCTAAGACAAAGGGTGAAAATGACATTTCTATGCATAGTGGTGTTTAGCTTTATTAGCCTGAATGCACCAGTAAAAGCTTAAAAAGTAAAAGTCATGGGCATTTAGATGTTATATAGTAGAAACACTGGTATGTCCTTAAGGGATCCATTTCTTAAATCCCTGGACCTTCAGTGGTACATTTAGGCTATTACAATGAAATTTGTAGCTTAGCTGATTGCTTCTTGGAGTTTTCACTATGTCTCTATCTCTCTATCTGACCTTCTCTCTTGCTGTTGTCTCTCTCTCATTTTATATATATATATATATATATATATATATATATATATATATATATATATATATATATATATATATATTTACACACACACACACACACACACACACACACACACACACACACACACACACACACACACAGATATATATGGTTCCCCTTCAGAAGACTGAAACATCATAAGCTCGAAATTCATAAGCCTGAAACCAAAAGCCTGAAACTCAAAAGCCTGAAAACACACAGAATACAAATAATGCTAATATGCCAGTATAAAGACATTACTATCTACTCACTTACCTTAACCCAAACCCTAACCCTAAGGTCCGTCACTATCGCACACTCACCTAACCCGCGCCCTAACCCTAACTCACTTAAACCGCCCCTAACCCTAAAGTCTGTCACTATCGCACACACCCCTAACCTGCGCCCTAACCCTAACTCACTTAACCCACCCCTGACCCTAACATAAAAGCAATCGCACACTTACCTGAACCCAACCCGTAACTTTCCACCACAGCGCTAAGAATAGCGAAGCCACATTAAAGTCAGTATGTGTATTTTGTGTGTTTTCAGGCTTTTGGGTTTCAGGCTTTTGAGTTTTCAGGCTTTTGGTCTCAGGCTTATGAATTTCAAGCTTATGATGTTTCAGTCTTCTGAAGGGGAACCATATATATACATATATATATATATATATATATATATATATATATATATATATATATATATAGATATGTATGTATATAGTTTTTACTTTTTTTGGGCTTGGAAGATGACACTGACTGCAAGATAGATGCCATTCCTTTGCAATGTAGAGGAAATGCTCATGATGCCCAATGCTGCGGTTGTATAGTGTATAATGTAGATTTAGTGAGACAGTAGAATACTTTTCTTATGCAATCTGGCTTGCAAAAATATGACTTAAATTCATGGATATTCCATGGCTATGGAATGTTATGACCATTTATACGTTCCCTTCAGGGTGCACTTCCTTTTCCAGTACAACTGTACCAATCAATCCTGGAACAGATGTGTGAAAACCCATCCAGTCGTACATGCTGTGTTTAAAGGAAGATAGTGAGTCACACTGCTTAACATACAGGGGAATTTTATTCCAGATATAAGGGAGGCAATGTGTTATAAACCTGTAACTTCACCATATTTTATTTATCTCCTAGTGAATGCTTAGGCACCTGGTCCTAATGTTGATGGTGCCATTACAGTTAAAGAGATGCAGGAGGCCCAGGACAATTGGGTATCTAGAGACATGGTAAACAAGACAGAGATTGCTTCTCAAAAGTCTATAAGACGCAATAAAGGGATAAAACTTCTCACATCTCCTAATAGCTCAGGGACTTTAGGAATGTGATTTTTTGGTCAGGGACTTTTGAGGCCTTCCTAACTGCTTGATTTGTTTAGTGAGATACATCCCAAAGAGGGCATTGTGCTTGATGACTAGTCTGATCAATATCGAATAGAAGGGATTGATTACCTCGTTTCATCTTGGTGATATTCTTTTGCAATTTGCTGTGTGAAGTAAATTAATTCCCTGACAACCATTTTCACATGATAGTTAAAAGACAGGGAATTACCAACCCAATTTACCAGATCCATGACTACATTTTCATGTTGTAGTGGTACGTTTTCTATGCATTATGAGGAGGGGAGGGGATGTCTACCAAAAAATGATGATACTACACTGTTTAGCATTTTACTGGAGCCCATTTTAGTACACTGATAGTTTACTAACAAAGTTAGTTATGAAAGGTTTCAGTGTCAGAGGGTGACTTAACAATAACTCCCACATTACAATAACATGCTAACTTTGTTAGCCATGGTTCATAACTCTCTGATTGGAGGACTGAGAAGAATAGGCCAAATACAAGAACTCCTAGCACTGAGCCCTGACACACTCGAGCTGGTCACTTTCTTAAATCCTGATGAGGTGTTCACAACCCAGACAGTATGGGTTCTATCTTTCAGCCAGTTTGCTATCCACCTTACCACATATGGTTGATTTTTAAAGCATTTAGTGTTTCTATGATGCCAGCATGGGGAATGGCACTGCAGGCCTTGGAGAGGTCAAGATATGCCATGTGATCCATGTGGCTACTGTCTACAGCCTTCACCCTATCAAATAAATTTCCCACATTCAGTAGACAGGGTCTACTTTTCACAAAATCAAACAGTTTGGACTAAAGTTTAGTAATATTCTTGATATCATACTTTATGAGGTCAGTTATAATACATTCTATGGATTTGCATATGGAGCTTGTTAGACTGATTAGTCTATACTTGAAGGGCATCACCTCTGCAGTGCACCAGTCAACAGGAATGAAGTCAGTAGCTAAATTTGGGTTAAATAGTTTGAGGAGTGGGTCTGAGAGGGTATGTTTAGCACTTTTAATTAAGCAACCAAGTATTTTGTCAGGTCCCATGGTGGAAGTATTTTTGGTGGTGGTTACAACTTTCAGTAAAAGAGCTTTAGAGATAATTGGGAGAATAAGGCATTTGGGTATTTTAGGATTTTGGATAGAAGTCACTAGGGTGAAAATGGAGCAAAATTTGTTTACAAAGATATTGGTAACGTCTGTTAGGTCAGAATAGGAGGTGTTATTATGACTATGTTCAGACTGTTGGAGAGTATTGTTTCTTAGTTTTCTAACATAGTTAAAGAAGAATTTATTCTGTTTGGCTTCAGAGGCCATTGTAAATTCATAGTTCTTTTAGTGGATCTGACGGAACTTCTCAGACTTTTTGTAATGCTTTTCATATTTTCCTTTATAACAAGGATTTTGCATCCTCTGCATACCTTTCAACTGTCCAGATTTTCCCATACTATCGAGATGTTTTCGGACTATTTCAGCTTTTTTTACACTGACCTCGCTGACATTTCTCGGCTAAGCTGAAAAGCCTTAGCTTCACATTATAACCTACACGTTTTCGCATTAGAAAGCAACAGTTAAATCTTTAACACAGAAGCACATGTATTGATGCATTAGCAGTTTAGGATACGGTGAGTGATAATATCGAGTGTACTCAACTAGTTGCTGTAGAAAAGGTACAAGCTTACATTTCTGTGCTAATGTTTTCACCTACTACGTGCTTTTTTAACTGAGAACATTGGTTAGTGATTTTCTGTGTTAAGCTCAGCTAAAACAGGCTCTTAAAGCAGTTATCAAGCAAGAATATTGGAAGGTGATTTTTACTGTCCTAGTTCTCACCCAATAACATGCTTTTCAAATGCTTCTTAGTAGAAATATTGTAAGGTGATTTTTTTTCTGTTAGTGGAAACCTATACATGTGCTTATTAAGGGCATAGCATACTGTATGAAGCACACAGTCGGGGTTTCTTGAGTTTAACAGTTATAAACCTCTGATATTTTTTGTACTGCTTCTCACACATCACACAGCCACTTACTTGCACCCCACCCCACCAACTTTTTTTCCAAGTCCAGAGAACATTTTAATTAAGCAGCCTTTATACTGTTTTTTTCTCTCTTTGTCTCTCTATTCCAGCCTGAAAGCCTTGTGCTGTGACATGGGCTGTCTGCCCTCCTGATATCTAGAAACTTAAAAGGCCAACCAACTGCACCCAAGGAAAACCCAATCTGCAGCCCATACTTGGACTAACAAGACGTGCTTCCTTCAAGCTCACAGTGTAGGTGATAGCCTACAATTAAGTGATTTGGTGTATTTCTCAGTGAATATCTTTTTTAAACCCATTGTTAAGGGCCAGCACACCTGTGCAACTTCTCCCAGGCCGTTTCACCTCATTTTTATATCCATTCTTAATTCCTATCTAGGGTGAATCAGTGCAGTTCCCTAATTTGGCCACTAGGTGGCAGCAGCACATTGGACATAAAAGCTCCTATGGTCCCTCATATCTCAGCTGTTAAAATTAATTTCAGCGAGCCTAGTCTGAATTGAATAATTTAACATCTCCCCAGAACAAATAAAGGTGACAAGAAGGTAGGAAGACATACAGCTAGTCAGGCTAATATAACTCGGCAGAACCTAGGATATACATTCTCCTATGGTTTCACCAATCTCAGCTGTTAGAACCAAATTCCCAGCGAAGCTAGTCTGAGTAGAGTACATAAGTAATTCCCCAAAAAAGGTGACAAGAAGAAACTCCCTTCTGGCATAAAGGCAAAGAAGCTTACAGCTAGTTAAGCTAATGTAATATAATTTGTAACTTTCAGCACAGTACTGAGTACAGGAAACTGCCTTACAAATAAGTGCCTTTTTTCCTATGAAAACTAGAATGAGAAGAGGACCTGCCTTGCATTTTTTATAAAAATACTGGTCAGAAAGTGCCACTTACCTTAACAAATACCTGTAGCATATCAATACAAATCTAATAGTCTCTTGATAAGCAACCACGAAGTGTAGTGTCCCAAAACCACAGACGCACAGTTGAAAACAGCCCTTTCAAAAGCCAAAAACACAGCGTCAGTGGGACCAGATGGTGTCCCAGGGTGCGTCTTGCACGAACTACAGAACGAACTAACCCCCCACCTAAACACACTGTTCAACCTCAACATCTCCGCAGGCTATGTGCTCATAGAATGGCGCACAGCAACAGTTATTCCTCTCCACAAAGCAGGGGCCACACCTGACCCTGGTAACTATTGCCCCATAAGCCTGACTAGCCTGGTCTGCAAGGCTATGGAGCACATCAGCATGGAACTCATTAACAAAGACATTGGGAACCTCCAAACACTTGACCCGACCCAGTTTGGCTTTGTTAAGGGGAGATCATGCCTACTAAACCTGGATGACTTCTTCGAGACAGTCACCAAGGCCATAGACGAGGGAAAGGTGGTTCACACAGCCTACCTTGACCTCGCTAAGGCTTTTGAAACCATTCCCCACTCAGGTATTACAGAAAAACTCACCAGCCTGAACATAAACCCCTATGTCACGAGATGTGTTGCCAACTGGCTTACAGACAGAACTCACACGGTAAGAATAGCGGGCTCCAGGACCAACTCTAAACCAGTCACAAGTGGTGTCGCACAAGGCTCGATCCTGAGACCCCTACTGTTCGGCATATACTTCTCAGAAGTACAGGCAAACACAGGAGGACTATGGCTAACCAAGTTCACCGATGACTGCAAACTGGGAGCCATAACTGACTCTCCGGCTGACACGGACATCCTCCAAAAGGGCTTTACTGAGACGGATACCTGGTGTCAAAGTGATGGCCTCAAGCTAAATGCATAGTCATCCCATTTAGGAAAAACAAAACACCCAAGAATTACCACATAGGTGGCAGCCCCCTTAATACAGAAGAGGTAATAAGAGATCTGGGGACCCAGGTAGATAGTAATCTCTCCTTTGACAATCATATTGCCAAAGTAGCTAGGAAATCCTTCTATGTGACCCATCTAATTACTAAAGGGTTCATATCTAGAAATAAAGAGGTTATAGTGCCCCTCTACTCATCACTCATTAGACCCATCATAGAGTACAATGCCCCATTTGGGATGTACCTCACAAGACACTTCCAACAGCTGGAAAGACCACAAAAGTACCTCACCAAGAGGATTACTGCTCTCAAACATATGTCCTATGCAGCCCAACTGAAAAAAACTTTGGCTGTACTCAGTGGCATATCGCTTACTCAGAGGTGATCTCTGCCTGACTTACAAAGCCATGTCCAACTCAGAATTAATGGACATGCTACACCTAAAGAAATCCAAGTCACTGCGAGCCACACGCTCTAGTGAGCTAAACCTCACCACAACAATAAATAGAACATGCTGGAGGGATAGATTCCTGTCACAGAGACTCCCCATGCTTTGGAACAAAATTCCAAATTTCATCAGGCAGAGCCCCTCATTAACACTCTTCAAGAGAAACCTTGACGAGTGGATGGGTAACAAAAAATACACCCCTGGGATCACTTCATTGGCTCTGCTTGATAGAGGATCAGTTAATTAATCAATGGGGCGGCGAATGCCGACACACTCTGGCTAGGCTTGTAAATGCCCTCAGGCAGATAGCCTAGTACCTACCTATGAACCTATGAACCTATACAACCCACCTCAGGATAGTAAGGCAGAAGTCCTTATTTCCAGATTTCAAATCAACCCTAGCAAATCTTTATATATCATCTGTATCTACCTACCTCCTGGTAATAATAGCAGTGCAATAGAGGATATTTTAAGCTTGGTGTCCTCAACTTATCCACAAGAAACAATAATACTAGGTGATTTTAATACTGACTGGAAAGGTGTCAACTCTGATAATCCTACTTCCCATATCAACCTTCATGACTTTAGTCAAACAATCACCTCCACAACCAGAATCAACAAACCAAACAAAAAAGAGAGCACCTTAGATTGGATACTTATAAATAGACAGCAACAAACTTATAAGGTAGGAACTCTGCCAGACAATGTTAGTGATTGTACTTTGACCTACATTATAAGGCAAAAAAATGATATTTCAAACCTCCCCATGTATAGGATCGCACGTACCAAAAAACACTTTAACCCAGTATTATTCCAAAATGAACTTAGTGCCTGTGACTGGAACCCTCTAAAAACTCTCCCATTTGAAGACGCTGTTAAGTATTTTAACTCTAAATTCTTAGCGATCTTGATAAGCATGCACCTAAGCGGTCTATCAGAATTAAGTCCAAACTAGCCCCCTGGCTTTCTAAAGAAACCAGACAGAAAATTTTGCTTAGGAACAGGTCTTGGGCTAAGTGGAGAGCTACTAAAAATATCTCTGAGCAACAAAAGTTTAGGCAGTTGAGAAATAGTACAAAAAAGGCAATACTTACAGACAAAAAAAACTACTACTACTGTAAACTACAGCAAACTCACCAAAATAATCCTCAGAAGTTCTGGTCTAGTATCAATAAACTCCTTCTCCCAGGGCACTCTCGTACACCTACCCCACTAGGGGCCGATCTAAATACCCCCCCATCAAACTGCCAATGCCTTCAATACTTTCTTCACAGAGACCATATGATTGCTAGCCAGTCAACTAACCCCAGATAACTTAAGCCTTCCTTGCACCATATCTGGCACTCTACCAGAATTCCATCTGCAACCCATCTCTACCACTCTCATCTACAAATTCATCCAAAAGCTTACGCCTTGTACTCCTTCTGCTGACCAGCTACCGTCTGAATACCTGCAAAAAGCAGCCAAAGTAATTGCCTATCTTATATCCATCCTCATAAATAGAAGCATTAAGGAGGGAACCATTCCAGACATCTGGAAAATCTCCCATATTATCCCCCTACACAAAGGTGGTAACTCAAATGATTACTCTAACTATCGGCCGATAGCTCTTTTATCACCCTTAGCAAAAATTATGGAGAAATGCATTCCCTGACAACTATTAAACCATTTATCTCAACATAACATAATAGCTAACAGCCAGCATGGCTTTAGGCCATCACATAGTACCACAGCTGCCCTATTATCCTTTACAGATGCCATCAATAGAAATCACAATAAAAACAGCCTCTCATCTGCACTCTTTATTGACCTCTCAAAAGCCTTTGACATGGTAAATCACGCCCTTCTTTTAAACATTCTTGAATCCCTCTCCCTTGACTCAGGCTGTTCAATGGTTCAGGTCCTACCTCAGCAATAGGCAACAGGCAGTTCTCTGGGAAAATAATATACCATCCCTCCTGCCACTCACCCTTGGAGTCCCTCAGAGCTCTATTCTAGGACCTCTTCTTTTCCCACTGATTATCAATGACCTCCATGTAGCAATTCCTCAAGCCACCTGCATTCAATATGCAGATGATTCTACGCTAATATGTTTAGCAAACTCCCCATCAGAACTACCTTTTCTAACTCAGAAGGTATTTAACATAATAGAAACATGGTTCTCGAAACGTTGCCTCCTTCTCAATGCTAAAAAAATTAAGCTCCTACTCTTTATACCCACCATTAAGTCCTCCTCCATAGATTTGTCAGTCAGTTCCAAAAATGGCACTCTTATATCCCCCGACTCTACCACTAAATTGTTAGGAATTACTATTGACAATAACCTTAATTTTGATAGCCATATAAACAACACCATAAAAACAGTCAACAGAAAAACAGGCTCCTTATATAGAATCAAACCTTTCCTAACTCCAACAGCCAGAACCAAGATTGCTCACTCCCATTTAATCTCAGCTCTTCTGTACGCCTCACCCATATATACTAACCTAAAGAAAAATAATCTTATCAAGCTAGCTAATTCCTATAATTACATTGCCAGATTTGCCACTGGCAATCCCTTTAGAACTCACCACTGTCTGAATCTACTACAGCTAGGCTGTCTTGAACTTTAAAACCATCTGATATTCTCCCAACTCACCATTGCCCACAAGATATTTTACCAACCAAACAGCACTCCTATACTCTCCAATCTCATAATCCCCTACAAAAATCTAAATTAACTGCACTCTTCTAGCAAACTTCTAGCTAGCATAAGCGAGTCTAACAACTTGGCTGGAGATTCCCTGTTTTCTAACACAGCGAGAAAAAACTGGAACCTACTACCAAGTGACTAACTTTACTTTCTTCCTTGCCTCTCTTTAAACAAAACCTCAAAAGACACATCAAAACACATTGGTTATGCCCCTGCAGCAACCCTGACTAATATTCTGCCTTCACTACTTATATCTCCTTTTCCCACTTTATTTACCAAAACTTTACTGCTTACCCCTTGGAAGCAGGACTGTAACTGGTGAACTCAAATCAAAGTACTGTGTGTATTCTATCCTGTTGATGTACTGGAATTCCTCATGTATCATAATGTATAATAATTTCTCTTACACTATATGTCACTTTTCTAGTGTAAATACCTATTTTATTATTACTTGTATTTTTATTGAAATCCTTTCATTTACTATGTAACAATATTGATTTTAATTTCTATTTGCTACTACTGGAGCCTTTCTCCCTGGGCCTCTACTGAAAATGGAAATATATCCAGTTAGACTAGCCCAGTTAACAAATGTAAAATAAAATAAAATAAATACATTTTTTCCCTCATATTTTGGGTCTGTTTGTCACAAACTTTGTAGCTTTCTGTCAAATCATTGAGGACTAAAGCCACTAAATAATGGCAAACATTTGAGTTTCAGACTATATTTTCTTCAGAAAATACATGCTAACCCACTTTCTAAGTTTATAAGAGAAATATTTAAAATCTGTTCCTGTTTTTTTGTGCTTGTCCCCCACTCTTTTTGGCTTTGTTCAGATTTACTGCGCTAAGAAGTTGAGAGGTATGCTGTAAGTTTTTATTTCTTTTGTTGTAGAGTTCATTTATAGTGGTGGATCATCAGAATAGTTTATTTTTTAATTTTCCACAATACTTGGTTCTGTCTAACTGTATGTATTGTTATACATGGGTGTAGAATGCCTTAGTGAACTTTGTGTATTAGTGCAGTCAGAAATGAATTTTTAAATTTTATCACAGAGAAGGCCGACGCTGACACATTTGTTATCCTTGAATAGAGTGAGGACGGCTGTAGGGGCTTCTGAAATTTTAAAGGAGAAAGTCACAAGTTTGTAGTCGGACTTTACTAAGAAAGAAGATACCAGAATATTAGTACAATAGGTGGCCATATTTATAAGAATCCGGTCAAGAATATTGTGTCCTCTAACACTGTGCTGGTACCAGGAACTAATGCCCCATGTCCTCACCTCTTCAAGTGAGGAGCAAAAAAAAAAGGACTTCTGCAAAACTGCATGATGGTAATTGGCTGGCTTCCAATCTCTACCCCCCCCCCCCCAGAAAGAAAGTTTACTCCTTCTATTAGCACACCCACTTAATGGCCTGATACACATCTCATACCTTCTCCCTCCTGCCCTAGCAATCAGGTCCCCTTTCTGGACCATGCCCCTGCCCCTACGTCCTCTTATGTTACTAAAGAAAATCTTTTTCTCTTTTAAACTGGAGTACATATTTTAAATACTGCTCTTATAAACTTGTTAGATTAAGAGTTTTTTCTATGCATTTTCTGAATGATAAGAAATCTGAAACTCAAATATATGTCATTATTTAGTGAATCTAATCTTCACGGAAAAACTAGAAAACACATTTAAGAAGAACAGTAAAAAATTCTGAGGTAAAAATCTGGACATTATGCAAAAATCTGGACAGTTGAGATGTAGCAAACACCAGGAACTTGCCTCTGTCACCAACCTTTTTTTATAGTACCCTCAGATCATACTGTCTGAATCTTTTTTTTTTTTTTTCATGTAATCAATACTTATCTGGCATTTGTACTTCCTTCTGACAAATCATCATTATGCCAAAAGTCTTTTATGGGGAAAATGTTATTCTGTATTCCTTTACTTAAACATCTAAGATACATAAATTACAGTATGTAAACTGTTTCTCATGTCAAAAGAGGTTCTCATTGTCAAAATCAGTTTTCTACCATATTTTGGAAAATCATTTGTATGCAGAAAGCAGTCTAGACAAATTATCTTTCATAAATACTCAGCAGTTTTTTCTTTTGCAAAAAACAGTCCTGAGTTAAAACAAATCATTTGTGCAAAAAATAATTTCTACAAAAAGAATTTCTTAGTATCACCGAGTTACATATCAGTAATGTAATAGCATATATTAAAGTCCTTATTTCTTTAATTCATTATTTAGAGACAGAACTCATGCTTTTATCTTCCCATCTGTTGTTTTTCTTCTAATGTGCTGTGCCTTGCCTTTTATTCCCCTCCCCTTTTGCTTTGTCCCTAAAACCTGCTTATAAACGTAGGCTAGTCTTGTCATCGATGTGTTGTATCCAGCCGATACTGCTCTACAGCCCAGACATGTGAATAGTACAAGGTGGCAGAAGGAAGAATGAACTATTGAGCAAGATTTTAAAACAATTCATGACTGGGCCATGACAATTTCCTAAAGGTACAGATGTTTACTTACACATGAGATGTCAAAAGATGATGTTTGCATGCCACATACAAATCAAAAAGTGCACAATAAATCTTGTGTGTTTCGAGATCTGTTACATTTTGCTGTAAATGTACGTAGGATTTTGTGCATTATAGTGTTAAAGCAAAAACAGATGGAAAATGCTAGACTTCTGTGGTATCAGAGCAACACGTTCCCAACTCAGGGTATGTTACCAAAATGGAACACCTGCCGTGTTTTATTATTCTTCAGTGACCTTAGTCAAGTTGTAGCACAGGTGGAGTAGTTATTGTCCTCAGAAGCAACCTTAAAATTCCTGTGAGAACATAGAAATGGTCCAGAACCTTACCATGCCTTTTCTGATGGACTTGCAACCAGTATTAGAAAAGACTATAGGCAGAGATCAGGGCAAGATTGTAATGTCCCTGGTGAGCTTTCAGTACTACTTCTGTCAGCCACTGTTGTATCTGTTTACCAGGCTGTTGACCCCTGATTGAGAAGAGCTTGAAGAACTGTTATTGGTCACCAATAAAGAAAGTGATGAGGCACTGGTTGTGTTGTCTCAACCAGAAATAAATCTGACATCTTATAATTTGGTAAATAACAATAATTTGTTGAATGCCAACTAATGGGGACTAAAAAAATGAGCATAAACATGAAGAAGACCTGCAGTGTAGACCGGATCAGCTGGGGAACAGTGCCACATATTATTTTTAATTGGATCTGTTGCAAGAAAGTCTGTCAGCTAAGATAGAATAAAGAAGGGCAATCTTATCAACTAAAAACGTAACCATAGGAACAATGTAGGTGATGTTTGCATTTTACCCCTGAGGAGAACGGTTCCCAGCTGCACTTAGTTTAGACTAAAGTGCATGTGGTGTGGTGCTCCCCAACAGCAAATGATGTTCAGTCACCTTGAATGTAAAGACATCTTAGTTTCAGTTATGTTTTTTTCTGATACTGTGAGCAGCTATTAAATGAACACACCGTTGCTCTATCTAATGCCTTTTTAGTTGCTCAGTATCTGCAGAGGTGGTGTTAGTTAACTGTCTAGTTTAAAATGAATCAACCAATAATAGCAGTGTAGGTTTGTTTGTTTAAATCATTGATTCAGTGCATCATGATATGACAATTAGTTTACCCACAGGAGAGTTACATTTAAAGACCAAATACAATGCACTGCAGGATTATGTTAATAAAGCAAGACTAGATAGAACTCTAATTAAAAAGATAAAAGTAGCAAAAATATGAGATGCTCAAATAATTTTCTGTACTTGCCACTATATTTTTGGATTTTCCATTTTTCCATTCTCATCCAATCCTTTTTCTTATATTCATTCTTTTGTTTGGGCACATTCAGTTGCTGTCTGATTTGTGTCTACTTCTGGTTTGATTTTTGTTCCTGTTTTATTCCAAAATGCTTCTGCTAAACTAAGCAAAGATGTCATCTTAGATGTCTCAAATTTTAAAGCTTCCACTATGCTTGGATGTGATCAGTTCAGCAGATATGTATGCAATCCCAGAAATGCAGATCTATAGATGTAGTCAATTTTGAGAAGCCCCCCATACCTCCTTCGGAGCAAGGAAAACATAATCTTGGTATACACTGATTTTTTACTTATTATTTAACGAGCATAAAACATTTTTCTTCTTTTGTGTGCAATCGATTCAATGCATTTTGGGGCAAATCAATCACTCCAAAGCTGTAAGTCAGAACAGGAAGTGCAGACGGATTTATAGATAGATTTTATTCCTAGATGTGAAGGCAGTTTTCAGTACTAGTTTATCTTCTGAAGTGTTTCTTACCCAGCTTTATTTTCATGTGTTAATGTTGCATTGCTAACCTTTCATCTATTACTAGATGTTTATATACTCCTTACCGCTTATATCACATTCCTTCCCTGTGTTCATCTTTTGTTTGTGTTTCTGCTATTGTTTATTAAATGTTGCTTTTGCACATTTAAACCAAAAAAAAGTGGTGCAATAGTGCTCCAACATAAACAATTAAACCAAAAAAGAGCACTAATGTTGTGAGTCCTCAGAAAATAGTTTATTGCAAATAATATAATTAAGCGCTTTCGTCAATGCCAGTTGACTTCATCAGAATAATTAAAAGTCAAAGGAAATGGATTTAAATAGTATAAGCTTAACAATAATTGATTCATCCTTCCCCCAATGATTTAACAAAAAAATTTCAGCTGATAAATATCCAACTCAATTCATGAATATTAAGTACATACTTGTTAAAAACACAACTAAAAACATCATACTGATACATATGTATTCAACAACTTTCACCAAAATAAAAAATTCAAACAAGATACTCAATATTGCACATACATATAAGACAACCCCAAGAAAGGTTTTTATATAAGAAAATATTGAATAGTGGAACATTTAAACCTGTCCTGCCTTTTCTCTTAGCATTGGCAGGATACTTAAGTGATTATTTAATCCCAGAAGAAGTTTGCAGCTAGTCTTAATTGCCATAGTAGTTCTTTTTTTGTTCAATTCTTAACAGCAGTATAATCAAAACATTGACAATTAGATAATTTTTTACAGCACAGTTACATCTTTACCAGTTACATCTTTTGGCCAGCATCATACTGTTTTACATACCCTCTCAAACATATGAATGAAACTATCAAAATTACCACCCTCTGTAAAGTGCAGAAGAAATCTGTTGACCTTTTGTGCTTCTGGGGGACAGTTACTCCCTTCCCCCTTACCTCCATGACTCTGGTGAAGACTCAGCATCTCCTTTTCGTGCTGTCTCTGCCTCTCCTTCTTCTCATCTTCCAGGCATAGCAGTTTATCATTCTCCTCAACCTGTAGACATCTCAGTCTCTCTGTTGCTTCTGTTTCCAAATGCCTGGCCACCAACTCAAGTCCCTTTAGCTCCAGATGGATTTTTAAGTCCTCTGCAGAAAGGTTGAACTATCCATTCACTGAGTGTTGTACATCTCCACAGCCAGTCTGATCATAAATAGGTCCATGTTTAAATAGGTTCATAGGTTCATAGGTTAGTACTCGGCTAACTGCCTTTGCGAGCCATTGTAAGCCTAGCCAATTATCCCTTGTGAGACTCAAACCCTGCACCTTGTGTTTCTAAGGCAAACACCTTAACCATTAGGCCAACCCTTCTGGTTTCTATTCTCTGATGCAGCTGTGACCAAAGCTGCAATTATGTCTGCTTTAGTCAGGTTTCCATGCACCAGTCCTTTAGCCTGGCACATCTCAGTCAACTGGCTCCTTGTCAGCTTACCGTACTCTTCTGCTGACATGCGTGCCTGCTCTCCCTGACTAACTAAGCTAACAGAAAAAATAAAACAATCGTGATCTGAACTCTGAATTTTCACTGCATGGCTGATTTAGAGTACAAAAACACCATCAGTGATCACTGTACACAAGCTACAGGAATTCACTATCCACACCACTACAATTAGTATGTGATGTGGCTACCTCACCACTATCAACCAATTAGTATCTGATGTGGATATCCCACCACTGCCAAACAATTAATATGTGATGCCCATGCACTGGTCCAGTAGTAAAGGAGTCTCAATCCTTACCACTAGCACCAGTGAGGGGCATGCATATTAGGGGGATAACAAGTATACACACACAGTAAAGTACAATTTCCCTTAAGAGCACACAGAGATCACATTCATTCTGGGGCTGACTTCTCCCTTTCTCTCCAGATCACCAATAAGACTCCCCACTGGCACAGCTATAAGGTCCAGATCTCAGTCTAGTGGTCAAGCTAAAACCTCCAGCACCCTCTCTGTCCAACCAGTGCTTTGTGTCCCTCCCCAAGTAGCTGACACACACACGCACACATACACACACACACACACACACACACACACACACACACACACACACACACACACACACACACACACATACTTTAAGATTTGATTTATATACAAACACACAGACACTCCTGGGTAAGGCTGGCACAGATTCTCCAGCTGGAGCCCCTTTCTGGCCAGACTATAATGTAGTACTGACTGCCACCAACCACTAATATCAGCTACTATAAGGCCCTTCCCAAAGGATAACCAATTTCACTGTGTAATGTTACTGTTATCCAAATAGTAAGTGTGACTGAGCAGCAAGACTATTGGAGTGGCTTGGACAGTATCACCCAATACATGTAAGTACTCTAGAGCTTAAATTATCTCTACACAAAACAGCCACCATTGAAAGGTTTAAAAATACTTAATAATAAATAATAAAAACACAAGACAAATCACATCAATTCAACACAGTTCTAATCAAGAGTTCAGAAATCTCAGGAACATTAAAACAATATTGTTGGATAGTCTGACGTAAATATAGAAAGCAACTACACTAATCTGGCTAAATTCATATCTAACTCTAAGAGAAACTATGTCCTAAATAACTTTACTTACAAGGCAAAGTGCTGGTGAGTTGTCAGCTTCAGACAAAATCCAAAATGCTCAGTCTTTCCCACTGAGAAAGTCTTAAACTGATAATATCCAGCACTGCTGACTCATTTCATATTACATAATTTTTATCACTTCTCCTTTAGTTCCAGGCTAACAGAAACTCAACATTTACATTTCTTTGTAAGCTGCACCTGGCCAGGAAGCCACAGCAATAAAAGACACTTTTACATGTAAAATCTGGTAATTATTTCTGTCTTAATAGCAATAGAAAGAATTTGCTAGCACAGACATCCTGTCTCTGAGCTTCAGATCAAACACAGTTGTAATTCTTTACTTAACAGCTTTCTTCCAACAGGGTGCACTGTGGTTACATTTTTGAAGTTCAGCATATAACACAGTTTTCTTACATTTAGTTTTCTTACATTTGTAGTGCTGCGGTGGTGGTGCTGTGGTAGCATTGTCACCTCACAGGAAGACGTTGTCCTGTTTGATTCTCAGCTAAAGTGTCTTCTGTGTAGAGACGTGCGTGAATGGGTGTACCTTCGTTGAAGGTTGTGTGTCAGGCCTGGCAAGTAGGTAAGTAAATATCTACTGCCAATCATTAGAGGACCGGAGTTCCGCTGTGGCAACAAGTTTTCTTACATTTGTAAAAACAAGCCTATGCATTACATTACAGGGGCACAGGAAAATAGTTTTCTTGGATGGCAAAAGCCAGGGTACCTTTTTTTTTAGGCTTATATTCCCTAGGGCTAATAGTCTAGAACCTACCTATGAACCTATGAACATTAATATTTACAATGCCATAGAATTATCTACAAACTTTCTACAAAAATTGTTTGCTAGAATTTTTTAAGCTAACACCTGAAGCTTATAGGAGACAAGTATGTGTGTCTGGTAGCCTGGGGGAGACCACACACTTGCAGCCAGGACTGGTGAGGTGTTTACTTCAGGAAGGGAGCTACGCTGTAGCAGTGAGACTGAAGGTAAGCCACAGCTGCTTGTGGGCACTTATGGTCCCTTGGACAGAGTGACTGCAAGTGCAGAGGTGAGTAGTAGTACCCAGGCTGACAGTGAGGCACCACTTTCAGAGGATACCAGACGTTCTGTGGAAGGGGAGCTGGGAAGGGTTACAAAGAGAGAGTTGAGACAAGCTCAGCTCTCAGACCCTACATTGCAAGGCGTGAGGCAGGTAGCTAGTGAGGCACCTGATTCTCAAGGGAAGGGGGAATCTGTATACTGGGACAAAGGGTTACTGTATAGAGAGTGGACCACTGAGGGAGGGCTAGAAGGTGAGAGAATACAGCAGTTGGCAGTGTCTAGAGCCTACTGTCTGGCACTTCTAGCCATAGCATGATATTCCCTTTGCAGGTCATATGGGCATAAAATGTCCAAAGAGGCATATTATGCAGAACTTCTATTGACCTGGAATTTACAGAGATGTAGCAGGGTATTGCAGGATCTGTGAGCAGTGCCAAAAGGTAGGCAAGGCAGGAGACAAGGTAGGAGCTCCTTTGATGCCTTTGTCTGTGATTGAGGATCCATTTCAGAGGGTAGTTATAGATATTGTGGGGCCTCTGAGTACCCAAGTTCCACAGAGAAAAACTATATCCTAGTGGTAGCAAATCATGCTACAAGATACCCTAAGGCATTGGCTTTGTCATCCATTGTGGCAGGAAAAGGTGGGAAATGCTTTGTTAGAGATTTTCAGTAGGATAGGTTTCCTAAAAGAAATACTGACTGACAGAGGTGCCAATTTCATGTCAGGCCTGCTGGCTTGTCTGTGGAAGTACTGTGGAGTGAATCACCTAAAGACCACCCCCTACCATCCCCAGACTAATGGTCTAATTGAGAGGTTAAACTCTACACTCAAGTCCATGTTACAGGCATTTGCAGACCAGCTTAAGAGGGAGTGGGACAAATATTTGATCCATCTGTTGTTTGCTTACAGAGTGGTTCCCCAGGAATCCACAGGTTTTTCACCCTTTGAGTTGCTGTATTGGAACAGGGTGATAAGGCCTCTGGACTTAATTCATGATGAGTGGGAGGGTGAGTGTGAATCTCACAAGGAGACTGTTGTGGCATATGTCTTAAACCTCAGGACAAGGCTCAGGGAACTCATAGGCGTGGCCCAGGAGAACCTGGCAGAAGCCCAAACAGCAGAAAAAGGTCTGGTATGACAGGAATGCTCAAACTAGAGAGTATGCTGTAGAGCAGCTGATAATGGTTATCATTCTTGTCAGACACAACAAGCTGCAAGCAGCCTGGGAGGGACCCTACAGGGTGGTAAGGAAGGTTAGAGATGTTAACTACATGGTAGAATTGCTAGGCAGAAGGCAGGGGCACAAATTGTACCATGTTAACATGATGAAACCATACCATGATAGGGAGGCCCTTGTGCTGAGTATTTGCAGTGGATTGCAGGAGGAGTCTGAGGGAGATCTGATGACTGATTTCCTCTGTGAGGCTTGGAATGGCACCTTGGTGGAAGGGGTAGCAATGTCCCAGCCGCTATCTCCTACCCAGGTTTGAGAAATCCGAGCAGTGTTACAGGAGTTTGGGGAAATGTTCACTGGGAAACCAGGGTGCACCCACCTGGTGCATCACCAGGTGGATACAGGACCCCATAGGCCTATTAGGCAAGCCCCTTATAGGGTGTCTGAGAGAGTCAAACAGACTCTGAGGGAGGAGATACAGGAAATGTTGGAACTAGGGGTAATTTAAGAGTCCAACAGTCCCTGGGGCTCCACAGTTGTGCTGGTGCCAACGAAGGACGGCAGCACCAGGTTCTGTGTGGACTACAGGAAATTAAATAGTCACACAGAGTCAGATGCTTACCTCATGCCTAGGACAGATGAAGCCCTAGAGCAGCTGGGTGGGGCTAAGTATCTTACTACCATTGATCTTACCAAGGGTTACTGGCAGGTGACCTTGACTCCCATTGCTAGAGAGAGATTAGCCTTTGTGACTCCCTTTGGCTTGTATGAGGTCACAAAGATGTCCTTTGGGATGAAAATGCCCCAGAAACTTTCCAGAGATTGGTAGATCATATCCTAGCAGGAGCAGAAGGGTTTGCTCTTACTTACCTAGATGATATTGCCATCTACAGCCATTCCTGGAAAAAGTACCTTCAACATGTCAGGGAGCTACTGGGCAGACTACAGAGGGCAGGGTTGACCATTAAGCCAAGCACATTTCAGGTGGGTATGGCAGAGGTCTCCTACCTGGGACATAGAGTGGGGAGTGTTAAGATCAGGCCAGTACCTGTCAAAGTGAAAGCCATTCAGGCATGGCCTGCACATGTTACCAAAAAGCAGGTGAGGGCATTCTTAGGGACAGCAGGATACTACAGAAATTTGACCCCAGTTATAGTACCATGGCTGCTCCACTCACAGACCTGAAAAGTAAAAGCAGGCCAGAAAAGGTAGTGTGGACCCCAATATGTAAGCAGGCATTCCAGAAGCTTAAAGAAACTCTGAAAGGACCCCCTGTGTTAGCCAGTCCAGATTACAGCAAATAATTTGTTATGCAGGTGGATGCTTTGAACCATGGGGTGGGTGCTATGCTTAGCTAGATTTCTTCAGAGGGAGAAGAGCACCCAGTGGTTTATCTCAGTCATAGGCTGCAACCCAGGGAGGAATGCAATGCAGCGGTAGAAAAGGAATGTCTAGACATAGTGTGGGCACTGCAGAAACCTCAGCCTTATCTGTATGGAAGGAAATTCACTGTAGTTATAGATCATAATCCCTTAACATGGTTTCATCGAGCCAGCCAGTAAAATGTCTAGTTGCTAAGATGGAGCCTAGGGTTGCAAGCATATGATATGTCAGTGCAGCACTGCAGTAGGATTAGCAATGCCGATGCAGATGGGCTCTCAAGACGAATGGGGTAAGGTATACCCAGATGGACCTAATCCTCTCAAGCAACATTTCTCAAGGCTCACTTGAAAAACTAGCTTGAGTTCTCACTGGTGCTAGTGGTGAGGATTGAGGCTCCTTGATTACTGGGCCAGTGCACAGGCATCACAATGTTATTAATATCTATTCCAAATTCTGAAGAGAAGTCCACCTAGACTAATTCTATTCCTTAAGCTTTAGAGGTCTTATTTAAATTCCTTTCTAACTGAAACATATAATGCTGATACCAACAGCTGAAGGAGGAATAGCTAAGGCATTAATACTCAACTAGATTGTTCTCAAGAAGAGACCATTGAATTAGATCTTATTGTTAGCACAATATATTACAGCAACAGAAATATTCATACTGGAGTTCTAAAGTCAAAAGAGGTTTTACAATGCCGTATGTCATTGTTGCATGCATTCAATATATTTCTTTATGTGCCACATAAAATGTATGGAAAAGGTTCAAGGGACTGAGACTACAATGAGCCTTATCGTGATACCCAATCTTTGCCAAGTTTTATGCAAAACTGTATACATTTCATTACAGAAGAGAACATAAAAGAATACATCCTCAGACAGAGAAAGGCATGTGTTCCCTTAAACACTTTTGTCAGAATTTGTTGTTCATTGTAAGAGGAATCTTTTTTTTTAGGAAAATGCTTATAACAATGCATATTACTTCTTACAAAAGCTGCAGCCAGCGAGTTCTTTATCCTTTTATGTTGTTAGCACCTAGGGCAAACTGTCCATGCTACTGTCAGAACGCTTATGATCATAAACTGATTCCATACATTGCAAAACTCCAAGTTGTTGTATAACTGAATAAACAAATTGGTAAGTAAAAACCAGGCCACACAACAACATTGTTTCTGACACCTGCAGTGAAGTGGAATTACTCTGTATAAACTTAACTTTTCTGAGCATACATGGACACAAGAAAATATAGTAACATATCGTAGGTGGCTATAAAGCAGATAAAAAAAATAAAACATGAGACCAGATTTTCAGTTCTATACACTGTCTTGGTACATTTCAGTAGCCTTGTGCAGTTCTATATTTTTTTTCTGGTCTAAAGTACAGGACTAATATTTGGTTAATGTTTATTTGCAGTGAAACATTTTCTCCTTTCCCAGCTATTATTCTACATAGCATGTTACCTCTGGACTGTGAATGACTCAGAGCTCACTTTATAAATATTTTATACTCTGCTGGTAAGTGCTCTGAATGGCATTTCATTCTGTACCTGGGTACTGTAGTTCCAAATTATGTGACACTATTTCATGAATATTTGTAAAGGTTTCCACTCTGAGACTGCTCTTAAGAAAAGCACTGTTCATTTTACCTGCCAAACTATGATACAAGGTCCGCAACTTTGTAAAAAAAAGTCAGCATGTGACACACATTAATCTGAAAGGAGCTTTTGTCAAGGTCACAGTTTTGTCTACTTCTGCGAGAAACTCATTAGTGGCACGTCAAGCTTGTTGTTACTTCCTTCTCAGATAGTGCTAGTTTTCATAGCTGTACTGATTAATGGTATGTGCAGTATCAGCTAAAATGGAAAGAAGAAGAACGGTGCATTGAAATCTGATACTGTGTTGTGTCTGTGGCAGTACAAAAATATATCTCAAAGTAAAAGTACTGAACGATTGGGTGACTTGGTGAGAAAGGTGCTGCACTACTTCTCTGCATGATGAGGATTTCTGTCTTAGCTTAAGACACGTTTGAAATCATTTTCTGTTCCATTGTCATACCTTTAGGGAACATTTTGCTCCTGTATGGAACAGACCCTTATCACATTAAGAATCAGTGCATAATACTGTCTGTCTTTGTCCCACATAAGTTTTGCATATAGTGTAAATATTTCACCCTGCTTTGAATACTGTTATCTAACAATGTGATGTTAGCTAATTAAATAGCTATGATTTTATCATTCTAAACAATTTTTCTCCGTGAACACTGTACACAATGTAATTACTACCAAATTGCAACTAGTTAATAACTTAAAACCCACGTGATTGTACCGTAGTTCATTCAACTATGTAACCTTTTCTCAGCGGGAGCTATCATTTTACTATGCTATCCCATGATGCAGTTTACTTTTACTGTGGTTACTGTGTTGTGGTAAGATTGAAATTACTTCTCCTGAATCACTCTACTGTATCTCGCACTTATGTACCTGCAGGCTAGTGACTGAAATAGGCCCTTTTGTATCAGCCCATTACCGCAGTAACTAAACTACAGTAAATAAATGAGTAAGTGAAGATGTTTCCAAATAATATAATCAGGATTCTGTATGACAGTTCAGGACTTATGAGTCTTAAAGCTGCGTCCTCTAATCCCGCTAATGGAAAGTGAAGTAAACCCTGACAGTGATGCTGAGCTCTAGCAGATTAAACTGACATTGCTGCTGCTATCATAATTCAAGGTGTTAATTAAGTCATGATTAGGTATACATAAACTATACTTGCATTATGCCAAAGGGTTTTATATGACACAGTTTTATCTTGCTGTTGTCTCACATAAACTATTTTTGTGGAAGTTCATCTTTATTAAAGTGTTTTTGCACAAAACACCATAATATCCATCGAATAAAATTACTCATACAGACACACACACACACACACACACACACACACACACACACACACACACACACACACACACACACACACACACACACACACACACAAAACATACATAAATACTAGGTAACAAATAATGCTACAATGACACATTAAATAGATTTATTCATTTATTCTCCCCAAATGTCATAGCAAAAAGATATGTTTTTAATGCCCACCTAAAGGCAGCTAGCATTGAGCACTCCAGAAGTCAATGTAATAGTAAATTTCACAGGTGAACGGCTAGATAACAAAATGAACAATACCCAGATGTTGCAAGATGCACCCATAGAACTACCAGCAGCTCCTTGGAGACAGAGCATAAAACCCAGATAGGGCAGTAGGGCATGAAAAGCTCCTTCAGGTTGGATGGATGCAGGTCATGATTGAACAACTACACTGATACTAAGATCTGATAGATGATACAGTAACACACAAGAAGCCATTGCAAGCTGCACAGAACAAGTTTAATATGCTGGTAAGACAATGTACCAGTAAGCAGCCTGGCTGGCAGCAGAGATCTGTGCCATTTGTAATTGCTCCAACTCATTGTTAGGAACTTTCAGGTAATCACTTGAGCAACAACCAAGAGAAGCACACTGCTTCATTCCTTAATTTATGTTTAAAATGTAATAATTGTGCTTTATGGGAAGATTCAATAAACCCTACATGGCTCGCAAAAACCATGTTCTCATTGTGGTATGACATGCACAAGACAACGAGCAGATTTGTATTCAGTAAGCAGCTCTACACATTGTGTAGAGCTGTGCAAACACAGTAAACATTGTGACATGCTAATTACTGTGTAAGGAGCTGAACTGTATGCTAATCAACAAATTCAAGATGGAGCAGCTATTCAACAAGCTACAAAGCAGTCATGTACACTTAGTGTAACCTACTGCCTTGTCTTCCAAAACCTACTGGAATACTGCCATGGAAACTACACTAGACAGAAAGAATGTTAAGGGCTGCTGCACCTCTTCTGCATGCGTATGTGCAACAGGCCTAAGTTTATGCTGCTGCTGCTGATAGATCTCAGCCAAGAAAGAGTAGGGTGGTTAGACCCCATTTAGCTTTCCATGGTCTGCATGAAGTGGAAATAGTAGAGCACTACATGATGGATAGAGACACACTCCGAGAACTCTGCAACCTCTGTCATCCTCAACTGAGAGCAAGCGCAAAGTGAGGGGAACCAGTACCTGTGGAGACTAAGGTATGTGCAGCACTTAGAATTCTAGCTATAGAAACCTTCCAGAGACAAATAGGGGACATGCTGGGGTTGTCACAGGCTTCAGCATCCATAATCCTACACCAATTCCTGAATGTGACTATATATATATATATATATATATATATATATATATATATATATATATATATATATTTCCCCCTACCCCCAAAGACGGAACTAGAACTATGCAGGATTTCTACCCCATAGTACACTTTCCTTGAAATCGTGGGTGCCATAGACTGCACACACATTGAGGCAAAGCATCCCCTTGGGAACAGAGAAGGGTCTACATCAACAGAAAGGGGTTCCACTCAGTAACTGCCAGGTCATGTGTAATGCTAAAGGAATTATCCTGAATGTGTGTACTGGCAACCCTGGTAGTTACCACAACTCCTGTATCTGGCAAAACTCACAGCTATACTAGAGGTTTTCCAGGGGTGATATACCACAAGGCTATTTACTGGGGGATGCAGGGGATACACTCAAACCATGGCTGATGATGCTCATCGGAAATGCACACAAACCCACAGAGGAATACTATAATGAGGCACATACTTAAACAAGAAATATTATAGAGACATGTGTTTGGGCTGTTGAAGTCATGGTTTTGGTGAGTTGATACATTGGGGGGGGTCTGCAGTTTGATCCTAGTCCTATTCTACACAATATTATCCTGCAAAAACACTAAGGGCTAGGAACAAATGTTCCACCACCACTGACAAGGTCACCACTTCCACACACAAGTGGGGAGTCAGATGTGGAACCCCCAGCTGCTATGAGTGTAGGTAGACAAAGGTGTGCACAATATGCCTTTTACCTAGCCAAGCGGCAATGGATACACACATGCTGATCACCTAAGGGGTACATATATCAGTCTATGCACATACATACAGTAAAATTGATGCCAGTCAACACTCACAACCTTTACTTACCCATGTAATGGCTGTGTACTGCTGGCATCAGAGAGAGACAGCCCCAAATGACAACAGTTGTAAGTGCAGGACTACCAAGGTAAGTGTTGAAACTGTAACAGAAAAATAAATGTGTACGAAGATGAATGAATATCAGATACCTGCCTAACTGGTAGCCAAGTAGAATGTGTGTAAATTGTCCAGCAACACTATATATGACATGACTGACATCTGTAAGATATACTTATGCAGTTTACACAATAACCTGGCCCTTGCAACTGAAATGCACGCAATAGAAAATGCATTCCAAAAAGTGTACTGATCCCTTCACTCCCATAAATGGAACAATAAGCATGATTGACAGCATTCTCCTCCCATTCCAATTCCCTAGCTACATGGTTACCTTTTGGTCTAGATTTAGTCCTTTGACCCCTCCGCAGATGCAAAAGAGGTGTGAACACTTTGGAATTAGTGAATATAAAATGTCTGACTTTGTGTAGTGGATGCAAACATAGTGTAGCCTCTACACTATTATTAGGTGCTAATGGCTTGCAACTGTGAATGATTACCCTGACTGAAGTAAAACACAGTAATGCACAAACACCCTTCACTGAAATGGGTGTGTCAGTGAGCATGCACTTACAAAGTGTGGAACTAACTGGGGAGAGCTTTTAAACCAAACCAAACACCACATGTGTATATTTCTATGGCAGAATAGCACAGTTTCCTGCCTTTTCTTTAAAAAGTGACTGCCATGTATTTATATCACACCTTGAAATAAAAATGAGAGAATATGCACTAAAGATAGCATGTCTAATAGCAAAGCAAATGGAATGATTGCCAGAATACAAAGAGAAGGCAGAGCTGAAGCTTTGCAAACATATTCGTAAATAATCTGTGATCACTCATTCCACTAAATAAACTATGTACATATTTACAGTCAACTAAGAATGTCCAAATGTAGGGACTGTTTATTACTGGGTATGAAATTTTAATTGTTTGTATGCACATTATTTAATTGCTATTGCAAAGTGTCTTGCTAAACTGTGTCAGTGGCAATGAGAGATACCTCACTCCAGCTGAGTTGTGTAGGTGCAGTTGTCTGATGGTTCAAACCCAGAGCTATCGAATTGTTTTTGTTTCCCTTTCTTTTTCTTCCTTTTTTTATTTTCTTTTTCTATGTGCATGCTGCATGGTATAGTGCAAACACGGTTAGTGGCTAAAAACTGAAAATTTGATCTCAGTTGCTTCTAGAGGACAAACACACTTAGTGGCATTATGCAGCAGTCAGCAACATGGATGGTAATAACTCCAGAAATTACATGTTACCTGATTGTCTCTGTAGCATAAGGTGTAAATACATTGAGTTAAGAAAGAGAGAACATAAGTAAATTGGGGTTGGAGTCCCACAGTAGGCATTTTTCACCAAAGAAAGGTCATAATGAATATTTACACAAGTAATATATGTTCACTATTGCCTTTTACAGTTGCGTGCTGCCTGCTTATGCACAAACAGGGTTTACTGCTTATGGAAAAAAGTGAAAAATTTAATTTGGTTTCCCATCCTTTGCGCAAACAGGCTCAGTGGCAAGGTATGGTTGCCAGCACTCTGAACAGTACAGAGTGCAGAAAACAGCTCCTCTCTAGTTTTCCCTGTGGCACCAGGTATAACTACAGTGAGATCAGAATGTAGGTGAGACAGGGTTCAAATCCAGCACACTCCACTTTTTATTAAGGGTGTCCCACTGTAAATTTTCACAAAACTTTGATTTTAAATGTAATGTACTGCTTGCATACACATACCTTTGTAGGTATCATATGTATTATTTCTGTAACTGGTTTAGCATGCCAATGATGATTATGTCATACAAAAATATTGCATATCTCTGAAGGACACAATAGTTTACTGACAATCATTTACACCCCTCATAACCCAAGTGTAATGTAAAACAGAATATATTGTAAGGTATGTATCATAACTTTGAATTATATTACTGAAGTCATGCAAATGTATCCATTTCTAGTATATTGTGTGACATTAGTCCTGCATCATACCTGACAATGCATATGCTAGCACCTTTTAATGTCAAACACATACTGGTCTAATTGAAGTATAGCAGCAGTCACTATTTAAGCTGTAAATCTGTAATGACTATGACTGGGAAACATGTTTTCTGTGGGAATGAGGGTTAATCACTTATGTGGAAATGTATGTATTCCCTTTTGCATAGGTTTAAATCCTACATTGCAGAAATGACTTTTAACGCTGTGCAAGTCCCGACAAAATATGTGCCAATTCATCCACTGATCCATCCAAAGTCATGGCTTAAAAGGCAAGTCATTTGGTATTTTAGTGTTGACCAGTGGAGAAAGTGGGGCCAAGTGTTGCAGCATACATGCCATAAATAAATGCCAAATGTCACATTATTCTTGCTGTTTCATAAATTCCCTTCCTCTTTGTTGGCAATGTTTCTCTTCACTTATCATTACCAAACAAAGTTGGCATGGTTGTGTATGTTTGCACACTGGTCCTAAAATATGGTATCACAAATTGGCAGGAAAACATTGCAACTGTTGGAGGACAAGAGATGGGAAGGATGGTGCCAAATTCAGGGCATAGAAGTAGAGTATGGAGGAGTCAAAAATATTTGTTACACTCTTCATGAAGTGCTGCAGTCATAGGCTACTGCAGGGGGACTATCCCTGGTCTCGGTGTAAGGCTGAGGCTATGTACAGCCTAGCCAGGTCTGTCTGTAGTGCGACTGGCATTCCACACACTGGGGGGTAGTATAGGTACCACTACAGTGACCCAAAGAGGCGCAAGTAGGCACAACTTGACCAGTGGCTGGATGAGTCTAGAAGGTGTATTTATATGTCCTTTTCCAAATTGCGCTCATACAATCATGTCACAAGTCTTGGCTTTGCAAACAAGTCTTATAACAATATACGTTACCTGTAACACTATTATGATGTAATCATCTATAAGGTACACTCTGACACTGTTATAGTCAGACTTCTTTGGTGGTACAAGCATTAAATTCTGTGTTCACTAGATTGTGTAATTATGGAATTTATTGAATTCCTGGGTTAGTACTTAAAATGTTGAAGAAAAGTCCATACAACTTAATTTCTCAAATTTATGATGAAAGAGATATTCCACTTGAATAAAAATAATTGTCTTAAAATGGGAAAAAAATGAGATGCCCTTGCTACAAAATGATGTACATATCAATAATTGCCACCTGACTGTCTCAAGCAACCAGACAGCATGCTAAAGTTAATGTCAACAGGACACTAGGTCACAGGAGTTTTCAACATACATCACTGCACGTGTATGGAAACAAAGTACACAAGTCACAGTTGCAGACAGTCTCTGATGTATACAGTTGTGTCCTAATGGATACAAAGCACATCCTTCCACCTTGTGTGATGCCATTCACACATTCATACCACTGGTGCATGGATGTTGTCACTCATCTATGTCTGTTGGAAAATTGTTTCTGTGCAGCTAGTGCAACCTAAATTTCTTCATCCAGTATGCATGCACTTGGATGTATTCTACAGCATACCCATACAGATATATTCACAGCATCTGTGAGCACCACTGAAGTGACAGCTGTCATGTGGGCTTGCTCATGAGTAGCCACTGCCATACATTCTCCTGTGAGTATTGTTTTGGGACTTGGGGCTACACACACACACACACACACACACACACACACACATATATATATATATATATGTGTGTGTGTGTGTGTATGCACAGATGTGCAAGTTCTCCATACATGCATGCTACAGTAGAACTCTCGCACTGTTGTGTATGGTATATGACCCATCACTACCTAGAAACATGACCCAGCTGATTTAAAGCATGGTCCTTATACATGGGTAGTATCCTGCTTGTGGATGCATGATACATCCTCAGATGTCTGACCTGTATCTGACGCAGAGCACAGTGAATACTGTTTACATTTTCACTGGATTCTAGACCACTTGAAACATCTGCTCTTCATGCGCCACTCATGTGTTGTTGCTGAGGCCTAACTATGCCAGGCTATGGTGTACATTCATGTACTATGACAGAGTACTGACATTACATAGGTACACTGACTTGCCTGCAGAAAACACCTTCATTGTTAATGACTAAATGTGCATACTCATATATAGTTATTGAGATCAGTGATTGTACCTTACATAGATATTGATGTAATTTGTTTGCTGTGCATGCACAAATTGATACATGCCATGCAGGCAGTACCAGTATTGTCCAGACACCATTACAGTGGAAAAATACAAACATATTTCACACTGTGCAGCTCCTAAACCAATACAGCATAGCTCATGTAAGCAGACAGTCAGACTTGCAGCATGTCAGTGTTTGTCTGACCTCACAGACATGTGACAGTAACACTGAGTTATGTTGCATGCGTCTGCTGCTGACATTACTATAAGTCATAACCGGCCTTAGGCATAGGCCAACTAGGCAACCGCCTAGGGCGCAACTCTAGCAGGGGCACTTTTCTAGTATTTATTTGGTGTAGGTAGACCAAGATGGGGGCACTGGGTGGTGTGGTGGGGGCACCATGGAGCCCTTTTGCCTAGGGCACCAGTTGACCTAAGGCCGCTCCTGCTATAAGTGTGTGTCTGTGTGTTTGCGTGTGTGTTTTCCCATGTGGTTATGCACATAGGTAGGACTGTGACAACTCACTCATACACAATTATTCTGTCTCTATCTTGTGTCATCTCTCTGATGTGTGTGTGTGTGTGTGTGTGTGTGTGTGTGTGTGTGTGTGTGTTTGTGTGTGTGTGTAAATATATATATATATATATATATATATATATATATATATATATATATATGAGAGACACATGCCTGTCATAAGTCTGTGTATGTTCATAGCTATGCCTCTTTATGTATATGTCTGTACACATAGGTATATGTGCACCAACATACATGTAGCTAACTATTTATTCACATGTATGTGAGTATGACACAACACAGCATGGCTTTGCTGTTCAGGGTTTATTTCTCAGAGGTCCAGGCTAACTTGGGCAGCCTGTGGCTGGCCAGGTTTGCTGACGATTTCAGGTTGGGAGCAGTCATTGAGTCCCTCAATTATGTTTATATGCTGCTAGCTGGGTTAATACAGACAAATGACTGATGCCAAAGCTACGGATTAAAGCTAAGTTTAAACAAATGCATTATTAATCCCTTTGGGAAAGCTAGCATCACTGCTAATTACATATAGACAGCACCCCTTAAGTGTGGACCCAGTGGTGTGTGATCTGGGTACTCAGGGTGATAGAGATCTGGGCTTTGACTGTCACGTGTCCATGGTGGTAGGGAAATCCTTCTATGTGGCACATCTTATAGGTAGGGGCATCGCATCTAGATCTAGGGATGTTGTAGTTCCATTGTACTTGTCCCTCATCGGACCAGTGGTTGAGAGCAGTGCTCCATTTTGCATGTGCCTCACCAGACACCTGCAACATTTGCAGAGACCACAGAGGTTTCTCTACAAGAAATTACAGGGTACACAAAACAAGTCTTACGCAGAAAGATTGAATTCCCTGTCATTGTATTCTCTGTCCTGCAGGTTGCTGTGGGGTAACCTCTGCCTGGCTTGCGGAGTGGTCTCTGACCTGGCCCTGATGGAAATGCTGCATGTTCGTAAATCAAACTGTACGACAGTCACTTGCCTGAGGGATCTTAACCTGTCCTCTGACATGGGCAGGTCATGCTGTAGAGAGAGAGATGCGTCTCCGAGAGACTGGCACTTCTCTGGAATGGGCTTCCACTTCACGTGAAGTGGAGCCCCTCCCTGACCCTCTTCAAACACAACCTGGATTAATGGATGGGTGATGCAGATTCACTCCTGAGGTGGCAGCCATGTCCCTCCTGGATACAGAAAGTCATTACTAACAACCATAGACCCTTACCACTGCAAACTTCACTTACCTAACCATCGACACTTGGGGCATCTCAGGATATATATGGCTAGGCTTGTAAGGGCTGTAGGACCATTAACCTAGTAACCTGCTATGAATCTATGAACCTATATACATGTGTGTTCACATTTATGTGCATGCATATGTGTGTATGTGCACATATGCTGTGCAGTACAGTAACGTATGTTTGCAGAGGCATCTTACTGATGTCTGTTACGCCATTCGCCTATAGTTATTGGTATATAATTATGTCCCACACTATGCATGACTGTATTCAAATAAAGGATGGTATACATAATTTTTCTGTGTCTGTCTTACACACACACACACACACACACACACACACACACACACACACACACACACACACACTAATAACTTCTGGCCATACATAGGGTACTTGTTTGTGTCATGTTTGGCATGCATTTATAAACCACATTGATAGTTGCCTAATACTAATTTCATTGTATACCTGCTGCATTGGCTCCCTATTATGCTGTCACAGATGCAGGTTGTCAAATGCGTCTTTGTCGAACTGTAAAGAGCGAAAAGACAAAAATAGTGAAGCAGCTTTTCAGCAAATTCTTTCCCTGGGAAAGAATTTGTTTGGCCGGTTTTGCTACTTTGCCTTTTTGGCACTGTAGTGCAATCTTGGAGTTGTTATATTTAAGTGGAGGGGGTGGGGGGTGAAGCCCCCTACATTAAGTAATGTTTTACAGTTTTTTTTTGTTTCGGAACAGCGATTGTTTTCCATTGGAAAATAATCACTGTTTTGAAGTTTCAAAGTTTTAAGGTTTTGCTTAAATGGGGTCGATTATCTGTCGTTTGCTCTTCTAAGTGTGCGATATGATAATACAGACAGGCTGCATCTGCTGTACATTTGTTCCATATGCATTTCTTGTTTGGTATCTATACCACAGCCATTTGAGTTGATCTGCTGAACCTTATAGTGTTGTGCAGGTGTTACCATCATACATACAGGTGGTCTTCCATGCAATGTCACATGGACATACTGTTCCTTGATGACTTGTAGAGTGTTATTAGAATATCTATTTGCTAGGGCAGCCACAGTGGTGCAACAGTTAGCTTTGCTGCCTCACAGCAAGAGGTTCTCTGGTTTAATTCTGAGCTGGGGTGCCTTCTGTGTGGAGTCTGCATGTCCTCACTGTGGTCACATGGGTTTCCCCCCACATCCCAAAGACAGGCTGAAGGTGGATTGAACACGCTGAATTGGCTCTAGGTGTGAGTGTGTGCATGTGTGTGTCTTCTGTGGGAAGTTTGGCACTGGGCTGGCAATTGAATACCATCAAACTACACTGCCAGTCATTCGCAGACCGTTGTTCTACTGTTGCAAGCACTAATGGGAAAAAACAAATGGAGAAGAAGATTATAGTATCTGTTTGCTGATGTCCAGCCAATGACAGAGGCAGGAGAACTTCTCTGCATGGGAAAATGTAGTCTTAATAGACACCTTGTGTGTCCATGGAGGTGGAATAGCATGAAAATGTGCTGACTGAGGGTGGTTTTTGCATATCTGGAAGGACATCATCAAATGTATCAATGGTGCTAGAGGTCAGGAACCGACCACATGGGCCTGCAAAAGACATGCATTGTGTAGACATCAAATAGCTGATTGAGGGAGGAGACCACAGGGATAGGCAGACATTCTCCACCATCCCTTACTGACACAGATCAGTTCCGTGAGTTCCTATGGATCCATGTTAGTGATGTACACATACCTGGAGGGGTATAAAGGTTGGTCTACCTCAATGTATGGGCATGGCATCCCTGTTATTATACATGATGTATGATTTTACCATTGCACTAGTGTCATAGTATTAATCCATGTGTTGTGTGCATTGTGAAGGTACATTTTTATTAATCAGTATCTTATCATTTCAAATCAAATGACATACATAGTGTGTGCACACTGATTCAAATGTTCTAGTAAAATCAGAAGTGAAAATGTGCTTATTGAAAAAAACAGAAATGTGTTCAGTGTTTACAAAAACACAGGGCAGGGTTCATCAGGTTTATTTCAAAATGTGCTTTCTTACAAAGATGAATTTGTTGCCAAATGACCTTCACTACACAGTACACAGCTGTTAAAGAAGTCTTGCTTCAAAATAAAGAATGTATTACTTGAGTTTTGAATGTTATGAATAGAGAATTGTTTTAGGGACTAATAAAACAATAGAGTATTTGCAGGGTGCTTACAAAGATTTACATAATATATATTTGGCATTTATTTAGAAAGTTTTATGTATATTCTCATCAGATTCTTCCTGTAAACAAGTTATTAATGCATTGTATAACTACCCTCATTTTAATTTATCCAAGTCTTTTGGGTTTCTAATACCATGATGGGAATGGACCCCATTCCTAAGCCAAAGTATGATTAAAGCTCATGAAATTAGTGTTGTTTCAATTTTTTATGTTAGCCAGAAGTACTTTTCACAGCACCCACAATGTGCACAGTAATGACTTCTTCTGCAATTCGTATGGAGTTACATATATCAGTAACATATCTAAGTACGGTTGTAAATTCTTTTTGTATAAGACCCGTTGCTCCTACTACTATTGGAACTGTCTGGGTATCCTTCTTTCACACTGACCTGGTTTCTGCTTGCAAATTTTGGTATTTTATGACTTTGTGTCTTTCTGTATGTAAGACACTGTAGTCACTGGGTGTAGCAGTTTTTATGATCAATGCTACTTTTGTCTTCTTTTCATGGACTACTATATCTGGTTTTCTAGCATCTATTTTTGACCTGTTGGTAATGGGTGATTCCATGTGATATAAACTTCATCATTTTCTATAATGCTTTGTGGATCATGTTTCCAGTATTTTTCAGATACCTTGATATTATAATGTTGGCACAATTCCCAATGCAACAGTCTTGCCACATTATTATGCCTTTCACTATGCAGTCCTTCTGTCATTAGTATATCACAACCAGCAGCAAGATGTGCAACTGTTTCCAATTCTGTTTTACAAAACCAGCATTTGTCTGTTTCTCCCAGATGTTCAATGGACTTTGTAAACCAGTGTGTTCATAGTCCACTATCTTGGGCTACCAATATTAACTTTACGTCTTTTGGTTTAAATTCACCTCTCCTTAACCATTCCTGCATTTGATCCGGATTAACATTACGTTGTTCCAAGATTTTTCTATATTTGCAACAATATTTATGCATTTTTCACATTTCTTGCCTTCTTATCTGATCCTTCACCTTATATTCTTTCTTTTGTGTTTGTAACATTCAGTTGCTGCCTGATTTTTATCTACTTCTAGTTTGATTTCCATTCCTGATTGACACTGATATGCTTCTGCTAAACTAAGCAAGGAAGTCATCTTAGTCTTATTCTCCTCATGTTTCATAACTTTCACTACGTTTGGTTCTTATGAGGGCAACAGATATGTAAGCAGTTGCACAATTGCAGATCTATAGATGTAATCAATTTCGAGGAGGCCCATATCTCCTTCAGAACAGGGAATATATAATTTTGGCATGCACTGATTTTTATAAATCACTTGATGAGCATGATGTGTCCTTCCTGTTTTCCTGTCAAACCTATCCAACACCTTTTGGGGCCAGTAAATCACTCTAAAACTGTATTTTAGGGCAGGAAGAGCAAAAATAGCTTGGACTTTATTCCTAGGTATCAACACTGTTTTCAGTACTAATTTTAGTCTTCTAAAATATTCCTTACTAACTTTTATTCACATTTGTTCATGTTTTATTGTTGATTCTTCATCAGTTCCCAAATACTTATTGACTCCCTCTTGCTCAAGTTCTTTTATATCACATTTCTGTCCCAAACTGATGTTTTCTTGGTGCTGCAGCTTTCCTGCTTTGAAGGTTGCTTTTGCACATTTATCAAAACCAAATGACCTCCCTTGTCACTCATCTCGTGTATTCGGATAAGACAATGAGGCTTTGGTGTTTTTTTAAGATGTTTATTACACACAAACATATAAGGATGGATGACTGGAACATAAAACGTAAACAAACTAGCTGACTGACTGCTGCACACATACATGCTTTCACTCTGGCTGCTTGCACAAAATGGCACTCTGCTTGTGCGTGCTCAGTACTTGTATGCATGTGCCCACAAATTATAGTGGCTTTAAAGGGACAACACACACTATGATCTATATCCTCCCACTTTGATTATTTTGTCACACAAATGAAAAGTGACAATCAGATATGCATGCAAATTATATAAACATATAAACAATAACAATCATGACCAGGTTGCCGTGTATCTAGGCTTAGGTCTTGAGATACAACCTGACCTCTTTATATAATATTCAGTACTGGGTTTAGCAACAGGGACAGTTACTGGGGAATGCTCTTCATTAGGAACTTCAGGGATACTTTCAGAAACAGGAACAGAAGATGAATTGTTCTCTGGAACAGGAACATTCAATAGCATACTCTGAGAATTAGAGTCTCCATTACAGACAAAATGCTGTAACACTGGTTTGGACACTGGCAATAAATGTTTCTGTTTCCACCTAAATTCCAATCCTTGTGACAATAATATACGATCTTGGTTCCTCACATAGATGTTTCACAAGTCATACTCGATCAAAGTCTTTTGCTGTCTGCATCCGCACTATCTCTCCTTCATTTAATAGATTGAAAGATTTGCTGGTTTTGTCATAATGGAATTTCTGTGCCAAACATTTTTTCATGAGTTGAGCTTTTACTGTTTTGTTGTTTTTAGCACTTGGAATCAACAAATTCTTACTGATTGGTAGTGTATTTCTGGTTTGTCTTGACATCAATCTTTGAGCAGGTGAACCAAGTAAATTGTCTAGAGGAATGTTTCTGAGATTAAGCAAATTGAGGAAGATATCGGTATTGTCTCTTTTGGATTTCTACAACAACTGTTTCACACTTTGAACTGCATGTTCAGCCAAGCCATTAGACTGTGGATACTCTGGCCTGCTAGTAACATGAATAAAGTCCCATGTCTCAGAAAATCTTTTGAACTGTTGACTTGTAAACTGTGCACCATTGTCAGAAGTGACTTTGTGCGGATTACCATAGACAGAAAAATGTAACTTCAATTTCATAATGACAGTGCTGGAAGTTAGGTAAGGAGGTAGGTCAGTCCTGAACCAATTTGAATAAGAGTCTACTAATACCAAATAATGTTGACCATTCTGTTCAAAAATAACTCTGGCTACTGTCGACCAAGGTAGTTGGGAATCTGGTTTAGCTGAAGTGGTTCTTTTTGTTGGTGCGGTTTAGTACTATTGCAAATTGAACAAGCTGAGATTTTCTTCTCAATATTTTTTGACATAGAAGGCCAAAATACTAGACCTCTCACCCTTCTTTTGGTAGAATCAGTTTCTGGGTGACCTCGATGCAAGATTTTAATCTACTCTTGTTGCAAGGATTTTGGAATTACCACTTTTGGACCTTTCATGACGATACCATCTTCCATCAAAATCTTGTCTCAATAAGGAAACTACTGCTGCATATCTAGTGGTAAACAAGATTGTTTAGCTGGCCATCCATGACTGATAAAATGGTTCAGCTTCTGGAGAATTGGATCTGAAGCTGTGTGATTTCTAAGCTCATCAAGACATGTGGAAGAAAAATTTCTCACTTCCATGATTTCAAAATCAGCTTTCTTATTGTCATGCCGGTCAGTGGTTTGTCTGGGCAATCTGGATAGAGTATCAGCAAGATAAAGAAGTTTGCTTTTTGTGTAAACTGTATTGAAATTGTACTTTTGCAATTTTAACATCATGCATTGCAATCTAGCTGGAGCTGTGTGCATTGTTTTGTTTCAAAATAGTAACCAGGGGTTGGTGATCAATTTCTATTTGGATAGGTCAGCCGTAAATATAGTCACTGAACTTTGAATATGCAAACACTATTGACCAAAGCACTTTTTCAATTTGTGCATACTGCATCTCAGTTTGAGTTAGAGATCTAGACACATAGGCTACTGATCTGCCCCCTTGAAGAATTACTGCACCAAGACCATATTTTGAAGCATCACAGGAAAGAGTTACAGGTTTGTGAACATCATAATATTCAAAGTGGGTGGACTGACAATTTTCTCTTTCAGGACATCAAATGCTCTTTGGTGTTGTTACAACTAGGACCAAGTTACATTTTTGCATGTCAGCTCTCATAGCGGTGCTGAATGTTCACTCAGATCAGGAATGAACTTGCCTAAATAGTCAACCATGTCAAAAAAATGTAAAGATGCGGCATTGTCTGGAGCTGGCATCTCAAGAATTGCAGTTTGCTTGGACAGACCTGGTTGTAAGCCTGAAATGGTAAACAAATGACCCACATAAGTAATTTCTTTCAGCCTGAATGAATTTACATTTCTGAGGATTCAGTTTAAGATTCACTTCATGAGCATGATCCAGAACTTTCCTGAGGTTTCTATCTTCATAGGTTCATAGGTAGGTACTAGGCTATCAGCCCAAAGGCCTAAGTAAGCCTAGCCAACAAGGTTCCCTGTCTTATGCCACCCAAGAAAGTTATTTTCCTGTGCCACTGTCGAGCAGAGCCACAAAAGTGATCCCCGGGGTGTATTTATTATTTCCCATTCACTCATCAATATTTTTCTTGAAGAGTACTAATGAGGAACTTTGCTTGACATAGATGGGTAGCTTGTTCCAGAGTATGGGAAGTCTTGGGGACAGGAATCTATCCCTCCAGCATGTCCTGTTTATTGTGGTGACAGGGTTTAGGTCCCTAGAACGTGTAGCTCAGAGGGATTGGGATTTCTTTAGGTGTAGCATGTCCAACAGCTCTGGATTTGACATAGCTTTATATGTTAAGCAGAGATCACCTCAGAGTAGGTGATATGCTATGAAGTAAAGCTGGAGTTTTTTGAGACGGTCAGTGTAGGGAATCATATGAGGCCAGTAATCCTCTTTGTGAGGTACTTTTGTGGCCTTTCCAGCTGCTGCAGATGTCTTGTGAGGTACATTCCAAAAGGGGTGTTGTATTCTATAATGGGTCTGATGAGTGTCGAGTAGAGGGAAACAATGACCTCTGTTTTCCTGGATGAGAACCCTTTTGTGATGAGGTGTGCCACGTAGAAGGGCTTCCTAATTACTGTGGTGATGTGATTATCAAAGGAGAGACTACTGACCACCTGGGTCCCAAGGACTCTTTTCACACATTCGGTGTTATGTAGACTGCTTCCTATGTGGTAGTTCATGGGTACAGAGTTTTTACCAAAGGGGATGATAATGCACTTTTTGGCAGTGAGCTTGAGGCCATGGCTCTGACACCAGGCATCTGTCTCAGTGAGGCCCTTCTGTAGGATGTCCACATCATTTGGAGACTCAACTATGGCTCCTAATGTGCAGTCATCTGCAAACTTCATTAGCCAGAGGCCTTCTGTGTTAGCCTGTACTTCAGAGAAGTAGATACCAAACAGGAGAGGTCCCAGGACTGAACCCTGTGGTACTCCACTTGTCACCGGTTTGAAGTCAGATTTGGAATCTGCAACTTTTACAGTGTGGGTTCTATCAGTGAACCAGTTGGCAACCCATCTTGTGACATAGGGATTTATTCCTAGTTTAGTGAGTTTAGCTAGAATTCCAAAATGGGGGATGGTGTCAAAAGCCTTGGCGAGGTTAAGATAGGTTGTGTGAACCATCTTTCCCTCGTCTACGGCTTTGGTGACTGCCGCAAAAAAGTCAATCAGGTTCAGAAGGCATGATCTGCCTTTCACAAAGCCAAACTGGGTGGGGTCCAGAATTTGGAGGTTACCAATGTCTTTGTTTATGAGTTCCATGATGATATGTTCCATGGCCTTGCAGACCAGGCTCGTCAGGCTAGTAAGGTGATAGTTCCCATGATCAGTGGTGGCTCCCCCTTTGTGGAGTGGGGTAACTGTTGCTGTGTGCCATTCAGTGGGGACAAAGCCTGATGTGAGGCTATGATTGAACATGGTGCATAGGTAGGGAGCCAGTTCACTCTGAAGTTCATGTAAAACACAGCCTGGGATGTTGGCTGGTCCTATGGATGCTGTCTTTTTGGCTTTAGAGAGTGCAGCTTTTACCTGCATAGTTGTGATTACAGGGACTCTGCATTCTCCCTGTATAGGTATGGGCCCTTTAGGGGGTGAGAGGGGGCTAAAGTTAGCACTGACCTTTCTGCCAGGATGTTGGCAATATCAGTTGGTTCTGTAATTTTTGTGCTGTTATGCTGTAACTCAGAGCAGATCTGGGTGTTGCCATTGAGATTCTTGACATAGCTATAGAATACTTTGTGGTTGTCCTTAGAATCAGTGGCAATTTTGTTTTCGTAGATAGCTTTGGAGGATCTTATAAGAGATCTCAGCTTCTTACTGAGGCTGACTAGGGAGCTCCTCCGCTCATGGGATTTTACTCCCATTTTCAACAGTTTCTTCCTTCTATTGTACAGTTTGTTTATGGCAGGGGACCACCAGATCAGCTTCCCTTTTTTGGAGGATAGTGTCTTGGTTCTGTTTGGGATAGCACAATCCACGCACTCGTGTAAGTACTTATAGAGTGCATTTGTGTAGGATTCAGCAGTCGTAACTGTATTGTCCATCTGCATGGGTGTCACGAAGTTCACCACTTCTGTTTTAAGAAGCATGAAGTTGGCTTTGGAAAAATTGTTTACTGTGGTTTCCTTAATGGAGGGTGGGGGCAGGATGTGGATATCTAGGGTGATTAGCTTATGGTCGGATCGGACCAACTAGGAGTTGACTTCTGGTGTGGAACACCAGTAACTCATGTTGGTAATGACTCGGTCTAGGATATTGTTACCCCTGGTGGGGGTGTGGATAAGTTTATCCAGGGCATTGGAATTTATGAATTTCAGAAAGCGTTGAGTGAAGGAGTTGGTACATGAGTAGTTTTCTCAGTTAATGGTGGGGTAGTTGAAATCGCCCATTATTAGGGTGTTTGGTTGAACCCTAATATTTTCCAGTATATCAAGAAAAGAGGAGTGGGAATCCTGGAGCATGGTAGGGGATCTGTAGCATGCTACAATTTGGATTGCAGTTTTGCCCAGAGTTAGTTGCACTTGGATAACCTCGGATGCATTATGCTGAGCAACTAGCCTGGAGGTATTGATATCCTTAATGAATATGGACACACTTCCGCCTTTGGTGTTCCCGTCCAGGTTACATGAACGAAAAGTGTAGTATGAGTTATAGCCTGGTAGTGCAGCAGTGCTCTCTGGAGCCTTGAACCAGGTCTCAGTCACTGCACAGATATCGATGTTCTCCATTTTAAGGAGTGCCTTGAGGGAGTGCATTTTGAGATTTAGACTTCTAGCATTGAGTAGCATTACCCTCAGTTTTTGCTTGCCTGTTCCTGTTACAGTGGTGAATTTGTCATTTGAACCTTGCCTAAAAAGGCACTATAGGGGCAGCAAGAGCCTGGAATCCCAGGGGTGACAGGTGCAGGCCATCTCTGGCAAAGCATCGTGGTCTGTCAACCATATCATCCCAGGCAGACAGATACTAGATCCCCTTAGAATGACACCAGAAGCTTAGCCAATTGTTGAAGTCAACCATTTTGTCCTTGTACTGTGGTATCATTCTGGGTGATAGCAGAATGCTACTCAGGGCTAGGGTCATAGCTGCCTGGGCTACAAGATCGGAGAGCTCTTCCATGTCTCTTTTCATGTAGTCCAATGAGGTACATCTCAGGTCATTTACACCAAAATGGACAATGACAGAGTCATATTTGTACTTGTTGTGGAGTGACCTGAGTGCATGGTTATGTGGTGGATCCTGGCACCTGACAGGCAGCTGACAGTAATCTTCTCCTTGTTTAGCCTGGTGAGTGGGACATCAGTGTGCCTGACTATAGAGTCACCTATGACTAGTGCGCTGGGTACTTTGTTTTGCCTTATGAGCTGTGGTTGAGTGGCACACTGAGTCTGTGGGCTATGTGTCATTTGGGTTGTGTTGGGGGTGGAGGTTGCTTGCGTTTCTGCTTTGGAGGTCTCTGTTGCTTGAGCAGATTATTATTGAGAACCTCTGCGAATATTTTTGTGTTTCTATGTGTGGATTTTGGTGGTGTAGATTTAGTGGGGTTATGTGATGAGTGTGGTGTGGTGCAAGTGTTTACCTTCTCCATTTGACTGTCAAGTTCAGTCTTGGTTGGAGAGAACTTTACCTCCAGTTTGCCTAGATAAGTACATCTCTCACAGGTTGTAGTGTTGGGTGGTAGGAGGAGAGGTTTGTCTGTGTACATGAGGCAATTGCTACATTGCCAAAAGATGCCCAGATTCATCAGATAGACAGGAGAGAACACTGGGAGATGACCCTTGGACATGCCTGAATATTAAACAATTCCTCCAGATAAGTGAGGAAAGTAAGTACAAGAGCTGTTTTTCTCTAAGCAACTGAGGAAAGTAAGTACAAAAACTGTTTTCCTCTAGGTAATGAGGAAGGTTGAGTGCTGTAGTAATTTGTAGCTTATTTAGTGCTTACAACAAGTTCTGAATAAGTGCTGAGCATGAATAAGCAAATTCAAGTGCTAAAACTAAGAATCTGTATCTGGACTAGATTAGTTACAGGAAAGAAACAAGTGCAAATGTGGGCTTTTAAATCAGAAAGTTGAGAGACATGGAAAAACTGCCCAAATGGTCAATAACTACAATTTCTGTGCCAGAACCACTCCTTATGTGATAGATAGATTACCTAGTGCTTGCCACTCCCACTGATAAGCTAGAAGGATTCCTTCCAACAGAGAAAGGCTTGGGGGCTCAGGAGTTTACAAACAGTCCTGGAAACAGCAAATCTGTATCTGGACTAGACTAGTTACAGGAAGAGGGGAAACAAGTGCAAATGCGGGCTTTTAAATCAGGAAGTTGAGAGAGAGATGGAAAAACTGTCCAAACGGCCATTAACTACAATTTCTGAGCCAGAAACCACTCCTTATGTGGTAGATAGGTTACCTAGTGCTTACTACTCCCACTGATAAGCTAGCAGGCTTCCTTCCAACACAGAAAGGTTTGGGGGATCAGAAGCTTACAAACAGGCCTGGATGCAGCAAATCCATATCTGGACTAGACTAGTTACAGGAAAGGTGGGAAATAAGTGCAAATGCGGGCTTTTAAACCAGAAGTTGAAAGAGATGAAAAAAATGCCCAAACGGCCAACAAACTACAATTTCTTGTGGTAGATAGGCTACCTAGTGCTTACCATTCCCATTGATAAGCTAGAAGGCTTCCCTCCAACACAGAAAGGCTTGGGGAGCTCAGAAGCTTACATACAGTCCTGGATACAGCAAATCTGTATCTGGACTACACTAGTTACAGGAAAGGTAGGAAACAGGCTTAGAGTTTTATTTATTTATTCATTTTTTTACAGAAAAGCAGCTAAAGCAGCACTAAAAACAATTCAAGTGCAGTGCACGCTAGCACACGTCAGTGTGTAGCAGTATTAAAGCAAATACAATTTAAATAAATGCAATTTATTCAAAATGTATTCTGAACTGGATTTAATTAATGTTTTATTCAACTCTGAACAGTAAAAAAGTGCCAAAAATATACTTATCAGCTGAGAAGCACACTCAGTCAGAACACAGGGAGATTTTAGCAAATTTTTTTTTTTTTAGTAAAGTGAAAAGGGAGAAAGGAGGAGCAGAAGATTATTCAAGCTTAACAAACTACGTGGGTTGGCTTTCTCAAATGTTCTCTCTGTAATAGGTAAAATGAACTAATGACACTAGACTGGAGGGAGTGTTCCAGACAAAATTTACAGTAGCGGCAGGCAACTGCAAAGTCACCAAGTATAAGAACAAGATACCAACAGAGAGGGTGAGTGGGTGGGAATACAGCACCAATATAAATAATAAGCAAATGTATAAATGCAGCACAGTGCAAATTAAGTTACAAAAAGTGTACTTATCAGTTTGGAATAGATTCCAACTCTGCTCACAGCCAGGAGATCTATTAGCTTTGCACCAATTCACAAAAATGCAGTCTGTACTGGAATTACAACAGAGAAAATATATCTCAGGCAATGACTAACAGCTAGGATGTGGGCTGGCTCAACAACCCCCTACCTGAAACTAGCTTCTGAGCTACCCTGAGAAAAAAGCACAGTGGAGACAACAAGGGACAGAAACAATACAGCAACTGTATAAATAATAAGCAAATGTATAAATATCTTGTCCGACTTCACTATTGCCTCCTACAAGAATATCATCTACTATAATAGCACATGGATAACCAGAAAAAACTTTGTTCCATCGCACATTGAAAGACTTCACTGGCAGAATTTATTCCAAATGGCATTCTCAAAAATCTGTATCTTCAAAGTGGTGTGGTGTACTGAAAGTGGTTCGTAAGGAAGATTTTCGATTAAGCAAAATTTGCCAAAATGAACTTTTTCCATCTAAGACAGAAAAAACAGTGGCATTTGGCATGAGAGAAGCAACTTCTTCATCTGTAAGCATCGGATGATGAGGTTGTTTAACTGCTTAGTTCAAATCTCTTGGATCAATACATAGTCGAATGTCATCTGAGCGTTTTTTATGAGCTACAACCATGGAGGATACCCACTCAGTTGGTTCTTCTACTGGACGAATTACTCCTAAATGCACCATTCTATCTAGCTCTGCTTTTACTTTGTTCTACATTGCTACTGGAACTTTCCGTGCTGGTCTATCAACTGGGCTTACCTCACGGTCTAACTTCATGGAGCTCTTAAACATGATTGACACAGTTTATAGTAAACGAAGAAGTTTATTATATGAAGCGCTTTTCGTCCCACAAATTTGTGGGACTTCCTCAGATTAAAAACAGATGGTAAAAACACTACGTTATATCCTGTATTCGTAATCATGAGTAAACATTTAGCCGCGCTGATAGGCTAACAACATGCTAGTTTGTGATTTTAATACATAATAAATACTGTTTTAAAATCAGACATAAAACCATATCACCCATCAGTGGACAAGACGGAGTCTTCAGTTTTCATATGTTTCCTAGTTTGACTTGTGCTAGCAGTTTTGAGTTTACTGCATGGAGTACATGACTGGGAGTTTCCCAAGCTCGTCTTTGAAAATATCAGCATATTCAGAAATAATATTCTGTGTGAAACCTTTATTGTTATTCATGCTTATATGGTGGGATTCTTTATTAAATGCAATCAGTCCCATTTTAAAACTATCTTTGAGGCCTAATAATGACTGCACGTGTCTTTTGACTATCTAAAACTGCAAGTCATGGCTGTTCCAATCAGAATAACATGAAAGCATTACTAAGCCTTCAGCTTGAATCCCTTCACCACCATAAGCAACAAGCTTTACACACTTTGCCAAATCAGGTTTTTCACCAGCTTTTACTTTAGGAAACATTTCTTCTGACATAACATTGCACTTTGAACCAGTATCAACTTTAAGCTCTACAAGTCTGCCATTGATCAGTACAGTACAAAATATTTCACTCTTTGCCAACAAATCTACTGCATTAACTGTTTCATCAAGCACAGAGGCACCATCAACATAAAAAGTAGGGTCACAGCTTTCTATTTGATCAACTTGCTTCTTTGAATGCTCTTTCTTCATAAAAGAATGTGCCTCTTTAGATTTACAAAACTTTCTGGAATGATTCCAGTTTTCACATCTGTGACATTGCTGACCAAAAGCTAAGCACTTCTTTCTTTTAGATTCATGACTACCTCCACATTTACGACAGTTGACTATGAGGTTTAGGGTACCTATCAGAAGAGTGAATGCTTAAAATAGTGAATGCTCTTCTGTCGAACTGAAAACAACAAAAGCTGACAATGTCAAAGGCACGGAACAGCAATTTTTTTCCCAGGGAAAATATCGCTGGGCCTTTCTCAGGACTTTGCTGTTTTCTCCACTGTGGTGAGATCTCAGAGTTGATATATTTAAGTTGGGGGGTGTGGGTGGTGTAGGGGCAAAGGCCCCCACTTTTATTTATTTGCACATTTTATTTTGTTTTCTAGGGAAATAATTTGCTGATCTGTGCATTCGACATTGTCAGCTTTCATGTTTTTCAGTTTGACAGAAGAGTGTATGCTATTTTAAGCATTCACTCTTCTGATATAGACCCAAGGTTTACCATGGGTTTTGCTAAATCACCCCTCGGTTTTGTTGTGAGTGCCCTGGGTTTTATTATAACTGCCCTGGGTTTCATTGTGGGAGCCATACTCTTTGGCTTATATCTTTTAGCCTCATGCTGCATACTATCAACATTCATAGTTTTCGCAATTATTTTGAGTACTTTTATCAATATGTCACAATTTTGAACATTTTGTTTATTCAGTAATTTATTTTTAATGTTTTGAATGCTTTGCCTTATATTCATCAAGTGAAAAATCATTTAAATGAGTTTAAGTACCTGGAAATATTTTCTGACCTGTTTGCAAGTCGTTCACGAGTCATTTGAGCCTCCGTTTATAACTGTGCGCTTCATAGTTTTAAGAAGTTTTGACTTTGAATTCCATTCTGACACCATGTCACTTGTCTAGTGTATTCAACTAAGACAATGAGGCTTGGGTGTTCATTTAAGATGTTTATTACACACAAACACATCAGGATGGATGACTGGAACATAAAGCTTAAATGAACTAGCTAACTGACTGACCTCTAAACACAAACTTGCTTTCACTCCATCTGCTTACACAAAATGGCACTCTGCTTGCACGTGTCCATGAACCAGGGGCGGCTCGTGCTATTGGACTGCAGGACTGCAGCCCACCCAGCTGTAAAACAAGAAAAAATTAAACAAAATATAAAATAAAATAACAAAAAGAAAATAATAAAACTTTAAAAAGCAACTGTGAGTCCTGGAACATCGCACATGTGCACTCATGGCATTTCCCGATATTTGGACTGCTGGTGAACCAGTCTGGAGCATGTGCACAGAATCCAGATTACAAAGACAACATGCACATCTACATTTTAGCCGGCAATGATGGTGCAGGAATGGATTTGCTGCTTTTGATGGACGTTTGCAGGTAAGAGGTGTTTGCTGCTTTTGATGGATGGACTGTGTGTGTAATGCCCCAGTTGCTACATGGTGGTGGGTAGAAAATAATTTTTGAACCCTGTACCTTGGGCCCAAATGACAAGAGCCTGCATTCCCTACCCACCACCATTTATAAAATAAATGCAGATTTTTGCCTCATATTTGTTCTGTTCCTCATAAAATCTGTGGTTTCTGTATTTTTGTTTCTCAACACAGCCAGTTATATAGTGGTGCAGTGGTAGCATTGTTGCCTAACAGCTACAGGTTGTCTGGTTTGATTCTTGGCTAGGATGCCTTCTATATGGAGTCTGCATGTCCTCCCTGTGTTTGTGTGGATTTGCTCTGGTGTCCTCTCATCTTACAAAGATATGTGTCTGGAGTGTTTCTTCCTCTGCTAAAAATTGGCTTTTGTTTCAAATCAGACTTTCCTGGTTAACAAATGCTAAATAAATAAAAATGACAAGCATTGGAATTTCAGACTTCATATTCTTCAGAAAGTACATGGTAACACAAAACCTGTTATTATAGCAAGTTTATAAGATGGATATTTGAAATTGTCCCTATTGTGGGACTGTATTCCCCCATTATTGGCTTTGTCCAGGTTTTTTGTGCCAAGGTTGACAGCTATGGTGATAACTGAACTCACTGAATATATTTGGGGGCTGTATACCCACATTACTGGCTTTGTCTATGTGTTTTTGCTAAGAGGTTGAGTGCTATGGTGAGAACTGAATTCACTGAATATATTTGGGGGCTGTATTCCCCCATTATTGGCTTTGTTCAGGTGTTTTGTGCTAAGATGTTGACAGCTATGGTGAGAACTGAATTCACTGAATGTAGCCATTTAAGTTTCAGTCTTCCTCTTTCATAAAATGGATGATTGATTTGGCATAGTGGTATGTTGCTCTGACTGTTTTGCACAGAGTTCTGGGTTCAATGCTTGGCAGTGAAATGTATGGTGGTAACGCAGCATTTTATTCTAGCAACTTTCCATCATTATACAAGCAATGTTTAAAATGTGTCCCTGTTTTTTGGTCTTTTGCCCCCCCCCCCTAAATTTTGACTTTTTCCAGATTTCTTGTGCTGCAAAGTTCAGAGATACAGCTGAGTGTCAAGTAGATTTTACAAGAAGCTGAGAGCTGCAGGGAAACAAAAGTTTAATGATGCTTATGCTGAGTCTGATTGCATTGTTAATAGCACAACAGGTAGTGTACTTGCTTTTGATGCAGTAGGCTGTGGGTTCTACTCCCACAGTAGGTAAATGCATTGCTAACACTGTACTGTATTGTAAAGGGGGTGGATACTGCAGTCCTTTTTGGTGAAGATACCTAGTAACTCTGAACCTGTTATCAGTTTGCCATACATTCCCTATTGCAATATTACTGGCTTATCGTTTTTTAATGAAACATAGGCTATTTATTCCTCAAGGGCAACAGACACTTTATTTGTAGATGAAACAATGAAATATAAAGTTGTTTGCTAGCAGCAGCCTCTTCATTAGTTACAGATTTCTTTAATGTGGAATTATTTAGATGACTTTCACTTCTTCAGAGATTGTGCATATTTACTGATACTGGTGGAGTGTAAAAGTTTGAGTAGACTTTTATGATAGAAATGTTCTTAATTGGGCAGTTTTGTCTTTATTGGTGCATGTATTGTTTTCATTGTTTACTGGAATAATGTTCTGAATTGGGCAGTTTTGTCATTATTGGTGCATGCATTTTGTTTCATTGTTTACTGGAAAAATGTTCAAAACAAATTTAAAATGCCCTGTACATCTGTACTATATTGTACAAGGAATATAATTTAATAAAATCAGAAAGGTTTATCAAAGACCACGTGTAGGTTTCATGTGCAAGGGGCCTATGATTTGAAAATAGCCCAAAGTTAATCTTTATCTGTCGCTGGCAAAATGTATTTTCTTTGAATGTGTGTTTCAATGCTGTTTCAATAAATGTCAGTGTCAAGGGCAGAGAAGTTTTAATGCTAAGTCTGTTTTCATTGTGAGATTGCATTGCTTTGTTTAGCAGATGTCTTAGTGTTCGTGCTGTAAAATGCAAAATAAAACTGTCAAATGAAGTCCAAATCATCGTAGAAGTAAAGCAGTATGCACATTAGTGTTTATGGTAAATGGGGTGAAATAGCCAAGTAATGGTTCATTGGAATAGCTGAAGGGGGAGGCTCCATTCAACCATGATTTTGTGAGGGGGAAGGGCGGCAAACGCAGACAGCCACGGCTGAACTATACCTCTCAACTGTCCAGATTTTCACAGAATTAATAGATTTTTGCTTTTTATTTTTGGTTTGTTCCTCATTAAATGTGTGGCTTTCTGGCAAATAATTTAAAAATTAAGTCACTAAATAATGACAGACACTGAGTTTCAGACTTCATAACCTTCAGAAAAATGCATGCTAAAGCAGGAACTGTCTCAGTTCATACAACAATTTTTTGTACTGTTTATAAGTATATTTGGCCTTGTCCAGATTTCCTGCATTAACAGGTTGAGAGGTATGTGCAAATAAATTGCTTTAAAAATTAGGCATATCCAAACCTCTCAATTGTCCCCGATTTTGGCTCAAAATGTTGCTCTTCCCCTAATTATCCAACCGCAAAATGGCAATTTTGGAAGAAAACGTGGAGGGTTTACAATTAAGACATAACTGTAATAATCAGAGTTATAGATTACTTTTATTTCAGAAATGCATGTAGATTCTTTTATTTTGTCAGCTGCTCAAGTTAGCAGTACTAATATTAAGTGTCCCTTCTTTGACAGGTTCCCAGCTGTATTGTGTGGCTGTTTTATATTTTTGCATCACGTTTGGTCCATTTTTCATAAAATTGTGTTTTTTTGGCAAATTAGTAGAAAATCATTAAAAACTGAAGTTAGAAAATAATGACAGACATTTGTGTTTCAGATTTCATACCCTTCAGAAATTCATACTAATGCAAGACCTACTACTCTATTGCCTTTCTAAGTTTATAAGAGCAATATTTAAAATTGTCCTTATTTTTGGGCCTTGTCCCACTTCTATGTATGGCTTTGTGCAGATTTCTTGCTCTGAGGTTGAGAGGTATGACAAATGTGTCAGGGCCATCACAGTCAGCCAGAGACATTTCAAATTGTGACATACTTGTTGCACCCCACTGCCCCATGTAGTGTGACTCTGGATGATTGTAAGATGCAAGTAAGCTTTAATAAGTATACTGTTAAAGAACTGCCAACAGTGAAAGCCTTTTTGTTGCCATGCAGGGAATACTTGCATAACTAGATAATGTATAAGCCTTGGGTATTGAAATGCATATGACAGTATTTGTAATAAAGGACAGGATTACATTATTTTAAGAAGCTCATTACATTTGTTGGAGACTTGCAGTCATTTTTGCAGGCTTTACCTGTAAACCAAACAGAATGTCAATCTATCGTGTGTGGTCCATTACCTGTACAGTAATCCTTTAAGCAATGTATCTTGAGCTTGTTTCTTGTTTGCTTTTCATTTTTTACTTTGATCATGTTTTCCCCATGAAATAAGTAGATAGTTGTTGTCAGGCAGCAGGTCTTTTTTGGATAAGAAACATTTTTACAAGTGGGGTAGCACAGAGATTGCTACTTTCAGCATGTTCCTTGGTACTTTAATAAAGCTGAATATAAATTATAATTAGAACTGCAGTGCAAGGAGAAGTGGTTTGAGTTGAGTGCTGCTTGTATTTCTTGTACTTGATTTTGACTGGCATTCCAGTAATGTATTTAAAACGTAATTTATTTTTTCATGCCTCACAGCCTTTTAGTTTCCATCTAGATATTAAGTAAGCTGTCATGCAGCTAATGCATTGAAATATTCTTCTACACTTCACATTGTCTTGATTGGACTCTCATAATGATGGTTTGGCACCCAGGGCAGCGTATTTAATTAAAGTTCCAGTTTTTGTGGTTTTGAGCATAGCCCCTCCCCTTTCTAGTTGACCACACCCATTTCCCATTGGCCCCACCCATTCAGCTGTCTCCTGCAGCCCCCCCGTCGATTTGAACTCACCAGCCACCACTGCCATGAACTACAGTGGCTTTAAAGGTACAACACACACACACACACACACACACACACACACACACACACACACACACACACACACACACACACACACACACACTATGATCTACAATTCTTATATCATCTGAAAAAAAATTCATAACTTGCAATTGTGCTTTCAGTTCCTCATCTGATGAACTATACAATATTAATTCATCTACAAAAAGAAGATGAGAAGTCTTTGCAATTATTATTTTCTGGGAGCCAAATTGTAGCCTTGACCTAATCTGTTAAGTAGGCAGTTTGATGGGTTATGGGCAAGACACAAAACAGCAGTGACAGAGAGTCTCCCTGTAATACCCACCTTTGAATTTTATCCCTGGAATAATAATTTGTCCTTTATCATGGCTTAACTGCAAAGTGATTTGCCACTCTTTTATGGTTGCTGTAATGGATTCAGTCAGTGTATAGTGTATCTTATACATTTTAAGCACACTTTTATCCGTGAATGTGGGATACTGTCAAATACTTTTTAGTAGTCTAACCATGCCATACTTAGATCCTTACTCTTACTACAGCTCTTCATTATTACTTAATTTAATAACAAATTATGCTTTGTTCCATATAACTTTCTTTTTTCGCTCTTTTGTTTTATTGCCATGATTGAGTTTTCTTCTAAATGACTATAAGCTTTATCGGCATCAATCCCAGTGTATAATTTATATATCATTGGAAGGCAAGTTATTGGTCTATAGTTTTTAGGATAGCTCGCAGGTTCACTCTTAAGTAAGAGTACTGTTTTTCCTGCTGTTACCAGACTGGTGTCTGTTCGGTGTGTTTATACAAATAGTTCTTACTCATGGCTAAATGTTCATGTAAAGATGTTAATACTTTTAGCCAGAAGTTAGGTACTGCATCTGGGTCAGGGGTTATCCAATTAGGAACTTTTCTTAACTTTGTTTCAGTCTTTCTAGCTGTTATTTCATTCCATTTCATATCCTGTACATTTGAACAGCTTATTCTTTCTTTACTTCTTCTATCCATTTAGCATCTTTGTTATGTTCCACAGGATCTTCACAGATATTTCTCCAAAATGTATCCATTTCTTCTTTTTTGGTGGTGTTTCAATTCCTTTTGCCTAATTTCCCAATTCTGTATAAAACTTTTCTGGTCATCAATAAATTGCTTATTTTGTACTTTTCCTTTATATTTCTCTGCATATCTTGTATGTTTTCTGCTGAGCTAATATTTTTAGTTTATTTGTGATAGTACACAATAGATCCTGATCTGTTCTGATAATGCACATTGCTTTTATCATGTCTATCTTTCTAAGTATTTGTATTGATTTCCATCTTCTATTCTCTTCTAATGGTGACACTTCTTGTCTTAATCGCTTATAGTTTTCTCTATGTGATACTTCCATGATGACATTCAATTTCTCCCCTTCCTTTCCTTTACTACCCTGTGTTTTTGTGGTAAGACTTTATCTGTTATTAATTTAGTTGTACAGTAATACATCCTATTTACTTTGGTTATATCACATGAATCTCTATAAACAGCCCTAAATACAGTGTTCATTTGTTCTTATCAAATTTCTAACTTTTTGGGATTTATTGACTTTCTATAGTCTATTTCTTTCATTGATCTTAATATGTCTGTCCATCTCTATTAAATCAAGGAACTCTTCTCTTAGGTCATTTTCCTCTAAATCGAGGGCACATTCTTTGTTCTGCATTTCCTGTAGCCATTGTGTAAAAAGTTCCACAGCATCTTCCTGTGCCACATTCCCTTCAGTTTCATCCTGTGTCTTCCATTGCTCTTTCATAGAGGAACTTGCTGGCCTGTCACCCCACAACATTGGCTGTGTCAAAGTTGCAACAGTTTTTCCTGTTCCTCCCCTTGATGTGCAACTCTGCCTGGATGTTTATAATGGTTTCCTATGGAAAGCTTTAAAGTATCTTCATTTGGCAACTGAGCAGATGTTTCCCAGGCCACTGTTTTCGCCTTAATTTGGGGATCCATTGCTCTATCCTGCTGTAATGTTTTCTGAGTTAGATTTTCTACACTAAATTCTTCACTTTGCAGGTAATCCATAACCTCAGCTTCTACTTCTTTAACTTCTCCATTACTAATCCTCTTTTCTACTTTTCCTCTTTGTTTTCTTAATTTTTGTATTGTAAAATTTTCCATGTCTGGATGCATTTGCACATATTTCTCTTCAAATATCTTTGGTGCTGTTCTTTTTGTATTGAATAGTTTTGTTTTCTCCTTTGCATAAATATTACACCATTCTAAATCTCTTTTTCTTTCACATGTCCATATTTTTTCTTCAGATGCCTCCTGATCCTCTTGTTTTTCCTTACTTTGGAGACTTATTATTCCATCATGCTGTGATGTAGCCTGTGTTAAACTTTATACACAATCCTTCACTTCAACTATTTTTTAACTTCTGCTTTACTAATCTTCTGTTCTACATTCCCTCTTTGTGATTTTATGTTTTTATTGTGAAATCTTGATGTCTTTCCCTGTATTTCTCTTCAAATATCTTTGGGGCTGCCTTTTTGTGTTGATTAGTTTGGCTTTCTCCTTTGCATAAATATTGCACCAGATCAGATCTCTCTTTCTTTCCCGTGTCCATATTTCCTTTTCATACCTTTCAAAAGTCTCTAGATTTTGCTCTTTATATTTTCTTGCTTCCTTCGTTGCTTCTTTTTTCAAATGGCCCAAGATTTCTTGGTCTATATAAAGTTGCAACAGTTTTTCCTGTTCCTCCCCTTGATGTGCAACTCTGCCTGGATGTTTATAATGGTTTCCTATGGAAAGCTTTAAAGTATCTTCATTTGGCAACTGAGCAGATGTTTCCCAGGCCACTGTTTTCGCCTTAATTTGGGGATCCATTGCTCTATCCTGCTGTAATGTTTTCTGAGTTAGATTTTCTACACTAAATTCTTCACTTTGCAGGTAATCCATAACCTCAGCTTCTACTTCTTTAACTTCTCCATTACTAATCCTCTTTTCTACTTTTCCTCTTTGTTTTCTTAATTTTTGTATTGTAAAATTTTCCATGTCTGGATGCATTTGCACATATTTCTCTTCAAATATCTTTGGTGCTGTTCTTTTTGTATTGAATAGTTTTGTTTTCTCCTTTGCATAAATATTACACCATTCTAAATCTCTTTTTCTTTCACATGTCCATATTTTTTCTTCAGATGCCTCCTGATCCTCTTGTTTTTCCTTACTTTGGAGACTTATTATTCCATCATGCTGTGATGTAGCCTGTGTTAAACTTTATACACAATCCTTCACTTCAACTATTTTTTAACTTCTGCTTTACTAATCTTCTGTTCTACATTCCCTCTTTGTGATTTTATGTTTTTATTGTGAAATCTTGATGTCTTTCCCTGTATTTCTCTTCAAATATCTTTGGGGCTGCCTTTTTGTGTTGATTAGTTTGGCTTTCTCCTTTGCATAAATATTGCACCAGATCAGATCTCTCTTTCTTTCCCGTGTCCATATTTCCTTTTCATACCTTTCAAAAGTCTCTAGATTTTGCTCTTTATATTTTCTTGCTTCCTTCGTTGCTTCTTTTTTCAAATGGCCCAAGATTTCTTGGTCTATATAAAGTTTTTCATAAATCTGTTGTATTAATGAACACAAATTTTTAATTGAAGCTTCTGACAGTTTTTCTTGTGAAAGTAGTTTTCTTTCCTCTAATTTCTCTCTTAATCTTTTTTAATATCTTCTGTCTGAAAATTCTGGGCTTTTTGCATAATAGTAACAATACATAATTTCTTTCTTATCCATAGTAGTCCACTCTGTCGTCTTTATGGCTCTTCTTTGGCTTATCAACTTTTGTGATTTTTGTGGACTGTTACTTCCTTCTCCAACTGGGGGGGGGGGGCATCCTCCCCCTGGGTCTGGCCTAGTCCCATTGTAGGAATGTTTCCATGTTTTGAGGATTTTACACTGTCATTTTTTCCAGTCCTTGCACCAGTGCGCCTACCAGGATTGGGCACTTTTTTATCCTAGGTCTTGTGCTCCCAGCTACCTTTTTTATTTTTAACCCACTTCTGCTCATGATATATGCTATATGAATACAGTCTCTATATCAGTGTTGTCTTGGGGAGATTTTGTAAAAAACAGGATCCACCTCATGAAGGTACTCACCAAGACCTGAGGATGAATTCAATTTCAGCACTGCTGCTCTCTTTTGCTTGCTGACTTATCATCTCTCCATTTGGACCCTCTCTATCTGGGAGAGTTTCTCAATGATGCCATGGTGGGAAGTTGTATCAAAAGCCTTGGCAAGGTTGAGATAGGCTGTGTGCACTGTCTTAACTTCATTCATGGCTTTGATGACATTATCAGAGAAGTCTACCTGATTTAATAAGATTGATATACCCTTAACAAAGTCAAACTGGGTTGGGTCCAACATTTGGAGGTCAGCTATGTCCTTGTTGATAAGGTCTATGATAATTCTTCCCATGACCTTACAGATGAGGCTGGTTAGACTTATGGGTCTGTAGTTCCCAGGGTCAGTTGATGGCCCCCCTTTGTGCAGGAGGATTACGGTTGCTGTTCTCCATTTTGCAAGAACATAGCCAGTTCTCAAGCTATGATTAAAGAGAATGCCAATTGGGTCCACTAGATCTTGTTTTAGATTGTTTAGTTAACAACCTGGGATATTATCTGATCCCAATGAGGCTGTATTTTTGGACTTGGAGAGCACAAAGATGACTTGTTCTCTAGAGATACTAGAAAGAGGGCTGGTGTCAGGTATGCCTAGAGATACTGTAGGTGGGGATGGGGGATAAAGTTTGTGCTGAATATGTCAGCTAGCAGATTGGCAATATATTCCAGTGTAGTATGTGTGATCCCATCTGCAATGAATTTGGCACATAGCTGTGCATTCCCTTTTAGACTTTGGACATAGTTAAATAATGCCTTATGATTATCCTTGGCTAGGGATGCAATTTTAGTTTTGCAATTTGCTTTAGAAGACTTTACAAATTTCTGGTTTTCTTGTTAAGACTTAGAAGGGAGCTCTTCCTCTGCATAGTGATATCCCTCTTGCTTTTGGACAACAGCTTCTTCCTCTTGTTATATAATCTGATTATACTTGAAGTCCACCACGGTGGTTTGTTTTTATGGGAAGACCTGTTTTTGATCCTGTCAGGAACATCAGAGTTTATGCAGTCACTTAAATGTTTGTACAAAGCATTTGCATAAACCTCTGCATAGTGATAATTGATATCTGTGATTGCAGGTGGTATGAAGCTTTTTATACCACTGCTCAGTATGCTGTAGCTAGCTTTTATGAAGTTTTTTATAAATTTTGTTCCTGTGAGGGCGTCAGTTCCAGTAGTTACTTCAAACGAGACTGATTTGTGGTCTGACCTAACCAGGGAGGGCATCACGCATGGGGAAGTACTGTGACCACCCCATTTTGGTGAGTACTATGTCCAGAACATTAGAGCCCCTAGTGGGGGTACAGACTTTCTGTTCCAGAGCATTTGTATTAACAAAGTCCAGGAACCTCTGGGTGAGCATGTTCTTGCTCATGTATGTCTCCCTGTCTATGGAAGGATAGTTGAAATCTCCCATCACTAAGGTGTTGGGCTGTATGGCGAGGGATTCCAATAAATCAAGGTAGGTGTTGTGCTTGCCCTGGTTCATGGTGGAGGATCTGTAGCTAGCAATGATGTGGTATAGTACTTTCCCAATACTTAATTGGAGATGGAGTGGTTCAAGACAGTCATGCTGTTTGACCAGTCTCGAAGTGTATTTGGTTTTAATGAAGATGGATACACCTCCACCTTTGGTTCCTTCACACTCATTTTGAAGTCTGAAGATGTGGAAGGCATTGTAACCTTACATGACCAAGGTGCTGTCAGTGGCTTTGAACCATGTCTTGGTAACTGCACAGACATCAGCGTCCTCCAAAGTGAGGAAGGCTTGCAGGGAGTGCAGTTTCATGTTTAAACTCCTAGCATTAAGCAGCATGATCCTGGTTTTGCTTCAATTAGATTTCATGTTGGAAAATTTGTTTTGACATTGACTGAGAAAGGCACTATGGGGAACGCAAGGGCCTTTGCCAGTATCCAAAAGCCTGGGGGGGGGGGATGCAGACCAACTCCAACAAAGCAGTGAGGTCTGTCTACCATATCCTCCCAGGCTGACAGATAATAGATCCCTCTGGACTGACACCAGAAGCTGAGCTAATTGTTGAAGTCAATCATTTTTTTATTTATATTGTGGCATCATCCTAGGTTAGGGTAAGATACTGTTTAGAACTAGGGACTTAACTGTCTGGGACACATAATCAGAGAGTTTTGTCATGTCTGTCTTCATATAGTCCAGAGAGGTACATCTCAAGTCATTCACTCCAACATGGATTATGACAGAGTCATAATGGTACTTGTTGAGTGACTTGAGTGCACGCATGATTTGGTAGATCCTGGCATCTGATAGGTAGCTGACTGTGACCTTTTCTTATCCAGTCTGGTGAGGGGGACATCTGTGTGTGTAGCTCAATGTGTGTGTATGTACCTTTAAGAAGTTATCCAAGGGCTTGCATAAGTGTATAAACACTGAAATGTGCAAGCCTGTATGCCATTTTGTAGTAAGCTGTTGAGATGTAAGCATGTATGTATGTAAGCTCTGTCTGTTAATCCGTTCATTTATATTTTATGATGTGGCTTTGCTATCCATCCTGATGTGTTTCTATGTATTAAAGCATCTAACTGAAATACCCCACCTGCTTGTCATCTACGTTACAGAGGGATGAGTGACATGGTGTCAGAAGCAGCATATCTAAAGGGCATGATGTTAAAGGAAGCATGGCCAAAATGACTTGTTGCCAGAAAGAGCTCCAGTTTCTTTAAGTCTGAGAAGCACCTGGTTGGAATTGGAGGAATATATAGGAATGGATCATCCATACTGCATGTATAATTTGCAAAACAGGTCAGAAGCGAATTTCATATGTTAAAACTTGCTCAAATAATTTTTTATTCACAAAATATAAAACGAGGCATATAGAACACCCCAAACAATATTCAAATAAACCTATATGTCTGATATTGATTAAAAAAATATTCAAATTACTATGGAAAATAAGTTCATAGGTTAGTACTAGGCTAACTGCCCTTGCGAGCCATTGTAAGCCTAGCCAACTATTCCTTGTGAGACTTGAACCCTGCACCTTGTGTTTGTAAGGCAAACACCTTAACCATTAGGCCACCCTCCCAACCCAGTGTTTGAAATAAAGTCCAAACTGCATGAAAATGAATAAAATAAAGGAAACAACTACATTTTCGCTAAACATGTATTTTTTGTATTAATTAAAGATATCCGAGTTATCAGAAGTGTATAAAGTGTTTGTTCGTTTGTGCAGTATACAGTAAAGTTATTTCACAAAATATAGCCATTACAAAGCATATTTCACAAGGTACAGTATTTCGAAGAGTTTATTTTACATTTGAAATTTATTACAAGCTCAAAGAACAGTTTGTTCATACATAATTACAAGGACCATATTTTCAGTGTGTTTGTGCATACTTTGTGAGTATGGCTGACAGATTTTGAAAACCCAGTGCACTTGTGTTTGACAATAATATTTCAGAGACCTGGAGATTATTTGAGCAAGTGTACAACATTTTTATACAGGCTGCATTTTCTAATAAACATGACTGTATAAAGGCATTTATTCTGCTTAATTTAGCTGGGTCAGAAGCCATAGAAAGAGAGGGTTTGTTTGTGTATGTTCCTCCTGTCTTTGCAGGAGAGGGGAGAACTGTCATATTGTTGTACTGGCTGAGTCAAGGGAGGGCCCTGAGTGCTTAAAATGTAAATTTAGATAAATGTGTAATCCCCAGACAAATGTTACAATGGACAAGCACTTATTTTACACAAGGGATCAAAAGACTGATGAAATTTTTGCAGCATATATAACTGACTTGAGAAATAAGGCAAAAACATGTAGATCTGGTGATTCAAGGGATGAGTTGATAAAAGACTTGTGTGTGTTATTAAAGATGATGCTGTGAGAAAGATTTTGCTTCATGACAGTGATTTAACTTTGAATATGGCCACTAAGATTTGTCAGATATACAAATGTACAGAGAAGCACACAAATATGCTTACAAATGAGAGATGCATGCTTCCAGTAACTTCTAGAGCTCATGTTGGTAGTATGCAGCACATGATTAAAAGAAACAGGCCCAAGAAAATGGCAGCAACTGTAGCCCCTGCAGCATTCACTAGTAAACCCCAGAGCTTTGTAGCAAATTCTAGAGTTTGCACAGTCTCAGTGAAGCATAAGAGTGAGTCAGCAAACAGGCATAAGGTTGAGGGTGTGTGCTTACCCAGTTTCATTGCCAGCTGTCGTAATTGTAGTGGCAATCATGAATCTAAATGGGAGAAACATTCAGCTTTTTGTCAGCAGTGCCACAAATGCAATAAATAGAATCATTTCAAAAAGGTTTGATAAATTAAAAGGCCCACCTTCTTTCATTAAAAGGGAACATTTTAAGAAACAAGTTGATCAATTAGAAATAGGCAACCCTGCTCTTTATGTTGATGGTGTGTCATGAAACAGTCAGTACAGTGGATTTAAGGGCAAAGAATGAAGTATTTTGTACTGTTCTGATCAATGGAAAGCCCATAGAGCTCAACGATGACACAGGTTCCAAGTGCAATGTTATGTCAGCATAAACATTTGCTAGAGTATGTCATGGTGAAAGGCTTGGTTGGCAAAGTGTGCGAAGCTTGTTGCTTATGCTGCTGAAGAAATTCAGACTAAAGGCACAGTAGTGCTTTCATGTTACTCTGCTGGGAGAAGCTATGACTTGTTATTTTATGTGGTCAAGAGACACATCCAATCATTATTAGGGCTCAGAGACAGTTTGAAAAAGGGACTGCTTTCATTTAACAAGGAAGTCCATCATGTTAGCTTGAAAGATCACTACTCTAATTTCAAACAGTATATTTTTTCTGCCTATACTGATCTTTTTGAAGACAAACTAGGGAAGCTTCCAGTTGTGTATGCCATGAAGTTAGACCTAGAGGTCAGTCCAGTTGTCAGTCTAGCATATAAAGTTCCAATTGCAATGCAGGACAGAGTCACAGCTGAGTTAGACAAAATGGTGCAACAAGGTGTGATTTGTCTAGTTGGTTTGTCAGTCCCTACTGATTTGGTATATTCCATGGTGGTAGCTCATAAGAAAAGCTCAGATGACATAAGAATATGTATTGATCCATGAGACTTGAACAAAGCACTAAAAAGATCTCATCATCCAATGTGTACAGTTGAAGAAGTCACAGCTCTGATGCCAAATGCTGCTGTTTTTTTCTGTTCTAGATGCAAAGAGTTCATTTTGGCAAATTCAACTTGATAAGAAGTCATCATTGCTCACTACATTCAGTACTCTATTTGTTAGGTACAGATGTTTGAGAATGCCATTTGGGATAAATTCTGCAAGTAAAGTCTTTCAGTGTACAATGGAGCCACTTTTTTTTGGGTATCCTTGTGCTATTATAGTAGACAGCATACTAGTTGGAGGTAGTGGTGAAACTGAGTGCAATTCACAGAAATGTATATTCAGGCTACACCAGGTTACTTATGTTGGTCATTTATTTAGGTTCATAGGTTCATACTAGGCTAACTGCCCTTGTGAGCCATTGTAAGCCTAGCCAATTATCTCTTGTGAGACTCAAACGCTGCACCTTTGTGTTTGTAAGGCAAGCACCTTAAGCATTAGGCCACCCTCCCCACATTAGGCCACCCTCCCCAGTTCAGGCCTATGACTAGACTCTTCTAAGCAAGCAGAAATTCTCAAGATGCCAACTTCAGATGATGTTCAAGCCCTGCAATGTTTTCTTGGCATGGTTAACTATCTAGGCAAATTCATTCCAGACTTGAGTCAACTATCAGCACTGGTTAGAGATTTGACACATAAAGATGTATCATGGTCTTGGTTAGAGCAACACCAAAGAGTATTTGATGTCCTAAAACACAAAATTGCTAGCCCACCAACTCTCAGATATTATGATGTTCACAAGCCAGTTACTCTTTCATGTGATGCTTCAAAATTTGGTCTTGGTGCAGTCATTCTTCAAGAGGATCAACCTGTTGCCTATGCATCAAGAACTATTTCCCAAACTGAAATGCTGTATGCTCAGATTGAGAAAGAGTTTTTGGCAATTGTGTTTGCATGTTCAAAGTTCCATGATTATGTTTATGGTAGACCTATCCAGATTGAAACAGTCCACCAACCTCTAGTCACTGTCTTGAGAAAGCATATGCATTCAGCTCTAGCCAGATCGCAACGTATGATGTTGAGATTACAAAAGTATCATTTCACTCTTGTCTATAAGAAAGGCAAACTTCTTTATCTTGCTGATACATTGTACAGATCACCCAGAAACACAACTGAACAGCATGAGAATGAGAACCTTGATTTTGAAGTCATGGAAGTGAGAAATTTTTCTTCCACATGTCTTGATGAGATGAGAGATCACACAGCCACAGATCCAGTTTTACAAAGTGTCAACCACTTTATCAATCAAGCGTGGCCATCAAAGCAATCTAGTTTACCTCAAGAAATGCAACCTTATTTTTCATACAGAGATGAGATTTTGTCTGACAAAAGTATCATTGTGAAAGGTCCCAAAGTAATTGTTCCAAAGTCTTTGAAATAAAAGTACATTACTATCCTCCATCGTGGTCATCCAGGAACAGACTCTACCAAAAGAAGGGTGAGAGAACTAGTATTTTGGCCTTCTATGTCACAAGACATTGACAGAGTACTTTTATCTTGTTCCATGTGTAATAGTACTAAGCTACATCAACAGATGGAACCACTTCAGCTAAACCAGATTCCTGAACTACCTTTGTCGAAAGTAGTCACCTACATTTTCAAGTGGAATGGTCAATATTATTTGATGTTAGTAGACTCTTATTCCAATTGGTTTGAAATTGACCTACTTCCTAATATAGCATCCAGTACTGTCATTACTAGGATGAAGCATCATTTTGAAGTCCATGGTAGTCTGCACCAAGTTATTTCTAAAAATGGTATGCAGTTTACAAGCCAACAGTTCAAAAGATTTGCAGAAGACTGGGACTTTACTCATGTCACGAGTAGCCCAGAGTATCCACAGTTAAATGGTTTGGCAGAACGTGCAGTTCAAAGTGCAAAGCAGTTACTAGAGAAGTCAAAACAAGATAATAGTGATGTTTTCCTGAATCTCTTGAATCTCAGAAACATTCTTTGTGATAAACATCTTGGTTCACCTGCTCAGAGACTTCTGTCAAGACAAATCAGAACCACATTACCAATCAGTATCAATTGTTGGTTCCATGTCTCAAGAACAACAGGTCAGTGAAAACCAATCTGTTGAAGAAGCGTTTAACCCAGAAATTGTACTACGATAAGACCAGCAAACCACTCAATCCATTACGAGAAGGAGAAGTGGTAAGAGTGCAATCATCCAAAGGTTATGATCAGATTGGAGTCGTGAAATGGGTCTATATTATAAACCTGAAAGCTCTAAATAATGAATACATCTACATCGACACATAAAGGTCAATGTAAAAAAAAGGCAAAACACGTAATTGGCAAAAATGGAAACACCAAACGTGCTTCATCAACAAACAGCGCCATGCAACTATGCTCAAACAAACCAAATAAAATTAAATTAACACACTTTTGCTGCACCCTCCACACCTCCCTATTTAACTATACCAATTCCGAGACCGCGTTACAGTGGGGAAGAGGATATCTTTCCTCATCCCCATGATCTCGCTGCTGGCTAAGGAAATACGTTCAGTGTTTTCATTTTCGCCGATTACGTATTTCGCTGTTTTTGTACATCGACCTTTATGTGTCGATGTACATGTATTCGCTATATGAAGGTTTATAATATAGACCCGTGAAGAATATTTGCTCAGAGCAGAGATTGTACATTGTGGAATCACAAGGAGCAGAATTTAGGTGGAATTGGAAACATTTGATGCCGTTATCTGAGCCTATACCACAGCACATAGCCTGTGAGACAGACTTTCTATCTCAGAGTGAGTTGTCCGGTGTTCCAGTTCCAGAGAATATTCCCATTCCTGTGATGAATCCAGAAGTTTCTGATATGAGTTATTCACTGAAGACTGTCCCTGTTGCTAAATTCAGTTCAGATTGTTATGTTACCAGATCCGGTCGTATCTCCAGACCATGTAATAGATACACGGTAACTTGGACATGAACATTCTGTTTGTTTCTAATGTCTGTGATAATGCTTGTCTAACTCCAATGTTGTTTTTTACTATGGGCAATCTTTTTAAGAGGTTGGATGCAGATCAATTTGTGTATGTACCTTTAAGAAGCTATCCAAGGGCTTGCACAAGTGTATACATACTGAGCATGTGCAAGCCTGACTGCCATTTTGTTAGTAAGCTGTTGAGATGTAAGTATGTATGTATGTATGTATGTAAGGCCTGTCTGTTAATCAGTTCTTTATATTTTATGATGCTGCTATCCATCCTGATGTGTTTCTGTGTATTAATTCATCTAAATAAAATACCCCGCCTGCTTGTCATCTATGTTAGAAAGGGAAGAGTGACAGTGTGTCTCACTATGAAGTCACCTATGACCAAGACATTTGATGTGTTTTGTCTTAGGGGCTTATTTGTTGAGACAAGGGTGTGTGTGTTGATATGTGCAGTGGCTTCTTTATGCTTAGTGGTGAGTGTGGGTGGTGTGCATTTGGGAGGTCTCTGTTCTTTTGGTAGGATTTTTGTGAGTACCTCCACATATGTGGGTTTATGTGTTGTGATGATATTTGCTGTGAGAGGTGAGGTTTGTGTGAGATGTGAAGGGTGTGCGCTGGCAACCTTTTTGATGTCTAGTTTGTTTTTTATGTGAGAGTATTGACTTGCATATCTCACATAGTCACATAGGGTGTCAATTTGATTTAGAAGTCAGCATACATAAAGCAATTTCTACATTGCCTCAAAATGCCCATATCAATTACGTTGGCAAGAGAAATGATGCAAAACTGCCCATCATATAGGAAAGTGAAACACTTGTGGGAAATTAGAACACTATCAAACCTGTTAGTATTACTAAGTAATGCAACATTTTCTAGTATAGATTTTGCAACTCAAGAGTTAACTTTTATGCATACTGTAGTATTACAGAACAGGATGGTACTAGATTTTACTCTAGCATCTAAGGGTGAGAAGCCATGAGCAGACCATGTGAGCTTGCAAAAGACATGTCACTACCATGATTCACCAACCTGCATAGTGCATACATCAAATAGTTGATTGAGGGGAAGACCACATGGATGGGTAGATATTCTCCACCATTCCTTACTGACACAGATCATTTCTGTGAGTTCCTATGGATCCATGTTTGTGACGCACACATACCTGGAGGGGTATAAAGATTGGTCTACCTCAATGTATGGGCATGGCATCCCTGTTATTATACACGATGTATGATTTTGCTGTTGCATTAGTGTCATAGCGTGAATCCATGTCTTGTGTGCATTGTGAAGGTACATTTATGTTAATATTATTTCAAATCAAATGACATTCATAGTGTGTGCACACTGATTCAAATGTTCTAGTAAAATTAGAAGTGAAAATTAATTTATTGAAAGAAGCAGAAATGTGCTCATTGTTTACAAAAACGCAGGGCAAGGTTCATCAGGTGTATTTCAAAATGTGCTTTCTTATAAAGCTGAATTTGCTGCCAAATGACCTTCAATACACAGTACACAACTATTAAAGAAGTCTTGTTTCAAAATAAAGAATGTATTACTTGAGTTTTGAATGTTATGAATAGAAAAGTATTCAGCAAAACAAACGCTGTAGAACCCACCACGTAGAAGGAATTCAATCGAGAAGCAAGGCTGTAATCCACAAGGTAGTTTTATTCACAATAAAAACAGGGTGCTAAGCGCTTTCGCGTACTATTACCATACGCTTCTTCAGATCAACTTTAAAACAGAGCCATGCCCTTTATATACTAACTCAGATATGTCAATTATTCAATTATTATACTAATTAACAGAATAATTCTTCAAACAAAGCAAAATGTTACCTCAAAGTCAACACCCCTCCCTCTACCTACTTTATATACGTGTTACTTCAGAACAAAACAAAATGCAATAAAAACGAAGACATAAACTCATGGCCAGCATTTGGAATGTAAAACACACATCTTTGTATAAAATTGTATCTATTTGGTTAAGCAGAAATTAAAATTATAAATATATATAAATACAAATATAAAATCTACTTGGTTGCTATTCTATATATCATGAGTAAAACTATTGAAACCTAATACATGGTACCAAGGTACTAAAATTAAGACTACTTGACTGGTGTAGTAATACATGAATGACATATGAAAAATATGTAAAATAGTGTAAAAAATTAAACCAAGGTATCTAGCTTTCTAAAGAACTATACTAAAAAGAGAGCACTGAGTATGCACAGATACATGGTGTGCATATGCTGGAACCAAAGCATACTAAAAGGCTATAACCAACTTGCTGTATAAAGCATACTGGACAACCAACATATTATTATGAATAGAAAAGTGTTTTAGGGACTAATAAAACAATGAAGTATTCTGCCAAAGATTTACGTAATACATATTTGACATTAATTTAGAGAGTTTTACGTATATTCTCATGAGATTCTTCCTGTAAACAAGTTATTAATAGACTGTATAACTGCTGTATGATCTATTGCATGATTTCTAATACTAAGCAAAATAATGTTGCAGTGTTTGTCCTGAATGGTCAAGACAGTTTTATATAATGCAAACGTTTGGTATTAATTATTCCAAATTGTATACATTCTGATTATTTAGAAAGTGTATAAAAACCTTGGAAAATGATTAATCAGGGAGACAGGTTATTGAATGTCTAGTCTCCCTACACGTTATTAATAAATTAATTATTATTCTCCATTAAATTATTGTGTGAAGTCCGATATTTTGAAACCTTAGCAGCATGTCACAGGTGAGGTAGCTGTGAAGGAGCCATTTGTGACATTTAATAATAGGAGGCCAGGTAGAGTGTTTTCACTTGTATGTGTGTAAAATACACTTCTGCATTTATATATAGATATCTATATCTACATCTTTATATATGTGTGTATGTGTGTGTGTGTGTGTGTGTGTGTGTGTGTGTGTGTGTGTGTGTGTGTGTGTGTGTGTGTTTATGTGTCAGAATGTTGAAAAATAAACCTGCCAATTGAAAATCACAAAAAATGAAAACATTTTGATAATTATATATATATATATATATATATATATATATATATATATACCTACCACAATCTTGCAGAGAAAAAAAAAGCCAGTACATGTGATAAGCTGATTGTTGACAAGATGTACTAGCTGATTTTTTTCTGTTCAACAACATGAATTGTGGACCACTTGTCAGTCACCATCTATATGATGTACGTGTGTGTGTGTGTGTGTGTGTGTGTGTGTGTGTGTGTGTGTGTGTGTGTGGTCCATATTAACTTGTAGTCACCTTCAGTTTCCTTACATGCAGTTACAGCTGGGGTGAGTAATCTAAGTAAGTGGGCATGTGTTTGAGACTTCCCTTCCTGTGTACTGTACCACCGGTTCAGTACATCATATATATATATATATATATATATATATATATATATATATAGAGAGAGAGAGAGAGAGAGAGAGACCTGCATGCAATGATGTGCTTTATTTTCCCTTGTAGCCTTACTGGAGGGATATCCCCTCTACCTTATTCAGATGATCTGGATTTAGGGAGTGGTGTTGGTGACAATTAGTACAGCATATGACACTTAAGACATTGTGAAGGATGACAGTGTGTGCAGGCCAACCCCAGCTACACTGAAACCTTGTCCATTACAGAAGGGACTACAAAGTACAAGTAGACTGCCTTTGGTAGTCCTACTGAGTACAGGGCACAGACCCAGCAGACAACACCATTGTGCAGGGGTGGATGTGAAGATATGAGATATAGGCATAGCCAGCTATAATCTTGTTTCCAACTGTTACTGCAATCAAATGAGTGGATGAACCAGTGTATCTGATGGGCAGCAATGGCCTGGCTGAGGCAACTGACCTTGTGACACAAAATCTTGTTATGCTATATACAGGTCTTGAAAGGTACCATGCACAGGTGATGGGTACTCTTGAATGACACCTAGACATATCCATTTAACAGGCAGCATGAAAATATCATGGATACTGTGCAGTGTTAACAGGAGGCCATCTCTGTGCAATGCATACAGACTGAGAGTGTTGCGCATGCCATACTTGAATAGACCTAACTAGTGGCACATTACACAAGAGGCATAGGTCTTCATGATTGTGGCTGTGTTGCCCATAGCACATATTTGATTACCCTACATGCAGCTTCCAACTCACCTGGTGCTGTAGGTGGCAGAAATGCTCTTGCTCTGCCTGTTGGTATGCACCATAACCTATACACCACCACTGTCATGACCATGTTAACATCCCTACTACCAGCAGTGGTAACAATTCACAGCTACCACAAATGCATGATAGTTCTGCCATTGCCAGGGGCTTCAGTGGGGTAACATAAACTTACAGTGAGGATGTCCTTGTCTCTTGTAGTGCAGTCAACAGATTTTCTCATTCCACCTCACCTGTGCTTCTCCAGTTACCTGTGCACATGATGGCTATTGTGCCTTCTACAACCAGCAATAATTACCTATGAAATGAGACCTATCTGCTGTCACAGATACATAGGGAAATGTCTAAATTTCACATGTGTATACTAAGCAGTCACCACTGTAGTATTGTGCATGGATGATTATGCCTTATGTGCATGCTCAGTAGCATAACTATCTACCCTATCACTCAGGTATATGCACAAACTACAGGCTGAATGACTCTGTTTGCAGATATGCTGGTTCTCTGTAGCCTGATACCTATGCTTCATAGGAACATCTACTGCTTATATAGTATAGTTCATGTCTGCTACCACAGTGTATGTAGTCATCTAAGCCATAACTAGGGCAGGGTAAAGGGAGTGGCTGTCCCAGATGCAAAGCTGTTAGGGGGTGGAACAGTTACTAATAAGTAAGTTAAGTTAGTAATGCTTTCATTTAAGAAACTGCACTGTCACCTGCTGTTTGTTAAATAAATATTATGACTCCAGTACTGCAATCACCAGCAAACGCAGTCCTGCTGCTGCTGTTGCTGCATAAGGCTTCAATAGTTCTGAAGAATTATTTTTGGTCCCCAGCTTTGGGAAGACATTTTTTCCTTGATCCTTAACTCCTGGTTTTGGCAAGTGCCAGCTTGGGGGACTGACAAGGGTATCAGATGACCTAGTTATGACTCTGGGGGACAAGCATGTTGCTGTAGGCCCAGTAACATTAAGGATAGCATGTCTTTCTTTCTGCATACGGACAGATCTTTTACAGTTTCATAACATACTTGTATTACACACATGCATAAATATGAACATATTGTCAATTCCTACCTGTAGAAAGTGATCTCTCTCTCTTCCACATCTGCCCACCTCAAAGTTTAAGCTTCCTGCCATTACAGTATGTTCCTTGCACACTGCTTATTAATATGTTATGTTTGCTTAATCTATGTGTGTGGCACACTAGTCCTATCTGACCAGAGTGTGCTCATAGAGGTAGTCTTTTTAGGGGTACTCATATCATAGATGTGATTTTCACAAGTACTGTTACAAGATGGTGGGAAGGTGTTGGCCATACTTTATATATTTATTATACAATTGTGATGTCACACAGTCTGTGTAGGTGTATCCTTTAGTCTTTTAATGCTGTGTGCATGTTATGTACTGCCTATGTATTATGATGTATGGCATGCCTTATCTTTACATACATTGCAGATGGTTTTACCATGCTATTTTACCATTGATTGCACCATATTTGTATCCACACCATTCCTGTACCTGTACATATATGTGGTTGGGTTTTCAGTCATGTTGTCACATACTGTATGCATCCCTGATTACTGGTTTTATTTACATGGTGATCTACCTGCTATCACAGGTCTGGGCAACAACAAAACAGATGCTTACTCTCACAGCATGTCCCTGGCATTGTTAATATAAATACCCTGTGTATGTTGTCTAGTTATTTATATATATTTCTCGTGCATGTATAGGTACATTGCCATCTGCCTATATATCTGCGACACACATACTGATCTATGTGTATCTGCTTTTTCTTCTGTATGTAATATATATGAATGTATGATGCCAGTGATAACAGGTTACACATAAGTGTGACTGTCATGTTGTGAAATATGTACCGACCACATTTGGCTTACCATAGCAAGTTGCTCTGTTCACATCTATGCATGTGGCATGTCATGGCTTGTAGTTGAGCACCAGACTTTGCTGGGTTGCAAAGAATCAGTCTTACAGCAGCAGCCTGCATCTCCTATGCCATGCTGGTAATTCACAGGTGTCCTTCCGATCAATTGTCATTACCTGTGGTTGTTCACATTCAGTTGTTTTAGGGTTCATAGGGCAGTTCACTTGCACCATGGGTTGGCATTCCACTATGCTTTTCTGCTATCATTTTGTGCAAAATGTCACATACAGTGACCATATGTACAATGTTTTCTGGTGCATACTGCATTGCACCCCTAGTACATAAAGACACCTGAGCACTTCAAATGGTATTTCAGTGACATTTCTTATCATGCTATGTGCTCTATTATGCATATTCTTAGCAGATGTAGATGGATTTCCTCTAGGTATCTTAAGCCATGGCTCCAATGGATAACTGCTGTCACTGACTGGTATGAAACTTTCCCTAGTCCTGCAGGGCAAACCATGTTGTTGAGGGACTGGTCACTGCTGGGTAACTGCAAATATGCTCCTCATTTACTACTCCGGTCCCTCATGGATATGGGAAAGATGTAACAGTCCCTAAATAGCTTTGTTTGGCACATCTCTGGACTATTTGTATGCAAAATTTAAGGGGCTAAAAACTACTATGAGACTGTACAGCTAGACTTCTTAAGATCCCCACAGATCAATAGCCTTGTAAGTACCTACGAATGGTCTTAAGCATTCACGTACATGCAAATCTACCTACCTACCTACTAAATGCCCTCAAGGAACAATCTGTTTCCTGAACATTGTGTGCTAGGCACTATTCCTCAGTTTGAAAACAGAATGCACACTACCAAGATAGGCAGCTATGAAATTTATGATGAGGTCATTTGCTGAACACAATGCCTGTTACTTAAGAGATTCCCAACACTTTACAGATATAAATACATTCTCCTTTTGTACGAGAAGGGGTTGTGATTGGTATGTGAATGCATTCTATTGCAGAGAAGACTTAAGGGAGATTGGCAATGGCATACAAGTGTTCCATGGTAGCTTGGTATTCCTGTGATGAGTTGGGGAACCGTATATGTTCCTGTGCTTTGCAGCATTTGACTGCCTGGAACCTTTCTAATACTGATAGTTATAGCAAAGGACTAAAGCTCTGACCTTTTATTAAACTGCTGTTGGTGCCAAGGGTTCAAAGAATTCCACCTTCATTTTCTTACTGTGTGATCTTGAGCAAATCACTGAACCAGGTAATGCTTTTGGGCATCTGGGATTTGGGCTTGGCTCCTTAATGGTTTTCCGGACTGCATGCCTGGTAACTACCCAGGAACATTTATAATATGTGACATGTAGAGGCCTGAGACTCCTCTGGGCCTGGGATACTATACTGAACAAGAGGCAAACCTTTGTATCTAGAGGGATATGGTTACCCCACAAACTGTGTGGTGACTAGTGGCCAATACATGCCACAGACTATATGTTGTTCTGTCTGTATCTATGTAAGCTTTGTTGATCTTAGATGTGATATAACTGCAACCTGGCCTGCCACTGTACTGGACATCTTCTGGCCATAGACCACATTAGCAGGTCTTCCTCAAAAATACCTTATAGCATTCCTGCCTACAGGATTGATTATGTACTGCACTGCTGCATATCTGCTATCATTCCACAAATATGTTTGGAATCTGCATTCCACCATTTCTCTGGCTTCCACCTACCTTCCCAGTTAGATATTGCATGTCTCCTACAGGCTGATTTTGGCAAATTTTATTGGTATTCATGGTGACTTACTGTTGTAGAATTGGGCATAGCTTTGTTTCTGTTGCAGTTTTACTGCACCACGTCCAATTAGCATATGTTTGAAATGTCTGCTTTTGTGGCATCACTAACACCATCAGTTTGGCCTTCACTATTTTTTGGTATTCTGCCCTTAAGTGTAAATACCTTTTGGAATCTGGCCCACAGTACTGCACTGCTCGGCAGACAATTGCTGCGACAAAGACTAGAATGGGTGAAAGCACTATGGTACTATGCACCACTGTATTTGCATGAGAAAGTATGTAATAAACATCAACAAATGAGGAAGTAATGGATGAATTTGTTAATTTTCTACATGTATGAGCAAGGAATCACAAACAGATAAGTTATTTCCTAGCAAGTATGGATAGTGAATATGGGGAAAATTTACATCACATTGAAGTTAGGTGGCTTAGTTATCAGAATTTTCTGCAGTATTTATTTATTTGTTCTTGGTAGATTGAAAACTTCCATGAAAATGAAAAAAAAAAAAAAAACTAGAGTTTCCTCCGCTTACACCTTCTGCAAGTCATACTGAATGCCTGAATGCACTGAGCTTGATGTTTCAAGAGTACAAAATGGATAATATCATTGTTGTATGACAATGTTGGGGCATTTAAAGGACAACAATGGGATTTTATTATTAAATTCTCAATTTCTCTGTCCTTTTTCTCCCTATTTGCTGTCTCTGCTATGAATAAATAACAATACAAATATTTTAAATTGACTGTTTCTCTCCACTATAACAGTACCTTACAGTACTGTGGTGGTTTCACTTTCAAAAAACTTTTATCCCACCTTAGAAAAGCTTGCTGCAATCTTTAATTCATTGATGTCATCAAGGCCACTGAATACAGATAGTTTTCCAGCCAATTCCCTCCCCAAATTGACATCACCATGACCATCCTAAAAACCCACCCATGCTGTGATGTCACAGCTCCCTGGTCTTTCCCCTACCCATACAGAAAGTAAAGGCTAGAACAAGGAAACAGTACATGAGTCAAATCTCCTGCTGTGAGCTGTGAATCACAGCAGGTAACAACTCAAATTACCCTTAGCACTTTGACAGCTATGGGAGTTAGGTGTGAAGGGGGATGGGAGATGAGTCAAAGTAGTACAATTCAGGCTTCGCAAAACACTGCAGTTTAGCCATTCTAAAAAGAAGCAGCAGTAAAAAGCACTTTGAAAGTCTGTTAGGTGGCATTGGCAATGCTTGTGTTTTAAGTAGTCATTGAATGGCATGAAATGTTACTTAAAACAAACTGACTGAAATAGAGCACTGTATGCATGTAAAATCAATGTAGTGACAGGAGCTTTAGGAAAAAAGAGGCCTGCATGATGTCATTTTTTACAGACAAGCCCTGCATTGTGAGATACCTACAGGCAGACTAAACAATCAGAATTACTTCAAGATGCCAGACCCCATGCAGTCAGACTCAAAATTTATGTACAAAAATCTTTAAAAACCTGTAAATCATTCCAGAGTGGTGTTAAATGTAGGAAACACCAAACCATGATGAAATAAACATGTTTTTGAGCCTATGGGTGCTGTTCTCTTCTAATTCTCTAATGTTTGAGTCTGTCGGTGCTGTTCTCTACTTCTTCTAATTTTTTGGGTAAGCTGCTGTGTTCTGAGAGTTTGATACATTTTTTATTACTCAAATCTATGATTAGCACAGAGGTATCTGGAGATTTCTATATGAGATAGAAAAAAATTAGCATGTACGACTTATTGTCAGATATATAATCATACAGCATTGGAAAGAGTGTTACTGGCTTATTTTACTTAAGTCTGAGTTGTGTTATTTCAGAAGAGAGAGCAGGAAAAGCTTGAACTTGTGAGGAAAGATAGACCTATTTCCATTATTAACACAGATGTCAGAATTTTAGCTTTAATCCTTGCCAAAAGGTTATAAGACATTCTCCATAAACTAATATGGACAAGGCAGAAGGGTTTATAAAGTGGAGGACAGCAGAAGACAGCTTGTGGCATCTAAGGAAATGTGTTACTAAGGGGATATGAGAAAGTTGCGACTAGGCAGGGATTGTCTTTCTGGATATTCCTAAGGCATTTGACATTGTTAACAGGGAATTTCTATTTAGAATTTTGGAAGAGACAGACATGGGGCCAAGGTTTAGGGGATGCATTAATGCACTGTATACCCTTACATCAGATTGTTAGTAACAGACTAGACATAATTATAGCCACAATAAAAACTCCATCAGTCGCTGCATAGTAATCAATGTTTTTAACAGAATTCTCTCTTTGGGTTCCCTCCCCAACTCCCTAAGTGATAATCTTAATACATACATTATTTGTGTCAATACTACCCACTCAAACAACACCATTTTAGGCAAGCACGTAACCTCACATCCTTCCAAAGCAAACCTATTACCAGCCTATATTCTATCAGCTAGAATATCCTATGAACACTTCTCCCAGATGATGCCAAATCTCATGTACCACTCAGACCAAAAAGGGTAAAAGCATATCCTGCTACCTATCTCGTAGAGAAACAATGTAGATAATGAAACAAAGAGGCGCTGCTTGGAAAACTTGGAAACAAGCCAATTCTGAGCCTAGTGTATCAGGAACATAGCAAAATACTTGATTATATTAAAAAAATCCTACTACATTACCTCTCAGCAATCCAATCTATCCCCAAACATTTCTGGACTGCTATCAACAAACTAATACACCATTAGTACTGAATCCACCCTCCCTCAACTGTAGATAACAGTAGTAATAGTATCACATCTCAATTCACCTTCTACTTCATAGAAACTGTCACCTCACTCCTAAACAAACAAATTCTGACAAATATTCTCACATCCTTAGACTCAACAATCTGTCCAACCACTGTTTCCTTTAAACCAGTTCAAACTTCCTCTGGCAGAAAGCTTCTTCTCAACCTATAAACAACTCCTGCACCAGATGACCTTAGATCAGACTACATTAGACTTGGATCTGATTCTCTTGCTTACCCTGTTTTGATTTTGGTAAGCCATTGCATCACAGAAGGCTATGTCCCTTTTATATGGACTACATCCTACATAGTACCATTGCACAAATGCAGCCTCTGCCAAAATCTACAATTACACACCTATAGCCATTTTATCTCCATTATCCAAAATCTTAGAAAAATGCATCTACTTCCAGCTGCTTTCTTATAATACCACATTCTACACACCATGGATTTCAACCACATCATGGTACCTTTACTTCTCTACAAAGTTTCATCATTACTATTAATCATAACAGAACCAAAGATAACCCAGTATCATCATCATCTCTTGACCTAGCAAAAGCTTTGGACACTACTTTCCACCAAAAACTCCTGCAAGATGTCTCCTCCCTAGGACTAACAATTCTTCACTATCTTGGTTAAGCAACTACCTCAGTGAAGGAGTATAGATAATCCACACAGGTATACCCCAAGGGTCCAGTCTTTGTCCATTTCTATTTAATATATTATTTAAAAGCCTCCATACAGCAAGGTGACAGGCAGCCATCACCCAGTGCTGATTATCCAGTACTCATCTCTACTGCCAACAATCTTACAGAATTACTAGACTTGGCTATTATTTGTTTCATGTTGGTCAAATGTCAACCCATTATCTATGATGACTCCTAGTAGCCTGGACTTGCTCTCTGCCATTTAGTCATGGCTTTGCAACTTAGAACTACTGCTAAACCCCAATAAAGCAGTATTAATGCTATTCACTCCAAGCTATCCAGGCCAAAAACAATTTTCTCTATTGTTTCTTTACATTACCCTAAAATTGACATCATAAGTCATACCAAGCTACTAGCAGTCATTATAGATAATTTAATTTGACCATAGCATAAAACAAGTCATAACCAAGACCCACAAAACATTAGACACACTACAGTGCATTAAATCATTCCTAACAAAGTATGCCAAAAAGTCCACTGCCTCAACCCTTCTGCTTCTAACTCTATGTTACACTGCTTCTGCATTAGTCAACCTATGGGCTGCTCAAACAAATATGTTCTGAACTTGTACAACAAAATATTCAAATGTGCTGCAAACATTCCTTATAGATCCAACCACTGCTTTTCTCTAAAACACTTAATTTGAATAGAATTGTATCATTACCTAACCTTCTGACAACTACCCACCATATACACTCTCATATGAGAAATGCCCCTCCCTTACTCGCACCTTTCAGTTATAGTCTCCACAATGTATTCTCTGCTCAGCACATAAACTTTTAATGTTACCAACTAAAGTTAACAACACAGCAGGTCATTTATTGTACTCCTCTAATGACTCCAAAACTTGCAACTTCAGAGAAATCAATAACCTCAACTTCTTTAAACTTCAGGTTAAATAATATCCTCAAGGCTCTTAGCTGTGTTTGTTTCCTGTTCTTGGCTAACTTTGTATATTACTAAAACACTGTTCCAGAGACTCCCAGATGTGCTAGTATGTCTCCCCTGTCTCTCCATGCACCCCTACAGTTAAGCCCCCCCCCCAAACTTTATATAACACCTAATCATGCTATATCTCAGCTAATAGCTGCTACTCTGGATTTCTCTATCCCTGCACTCTCTTTATTCCTGCTGTACAGCTATATCCTTTACAGTTTTATTGTGCTTAGACTTCTCTTTTAAAAACAAATGTTCTGATTACTTACAAAATGCCCGTTCAACTACTCTTCATTAGCATGTCATCCCAAAATATTATTGCTTCATGTCATTCCTTTATAATATATAATCTCTTTGTATATTTTGATATGTCCTTTTATATTTTTATTGCATTACAATGTAAATGCTTATTGTGCATTCTGCGTATCTACTTTTGCATTTTATTGCTTTACAGTGTAAATGCTCATTGTGTATTTTGTATAAGTACTTTATTATTTTATTGATTTACAGTGTAAATACCCACTGTGCATTTTGTTATATACATTTGTATTTTTGTTGCTTTACAAATTAAATGCTCATTGTGTATTTTGCATATATACTTTTGCATTTTTATTGCTTTACAATGTAAATGATCTTTGTGTATTTGGTATATATACACATTTTTATTTTATTGCTTTACAGTGTAAATGTGTATTTATAGTCTGGAGCTGCTCTCCCCAGGCCTCCAATGAAAAAGAATTCTCACCCGGTCAGATTTTCTGGGTAAAAAAAAGCAAAGACATAATTAAGAAATGAGGAATTAATGAGGGTAGTAGAGGCAGGGAGCAATACAAGATAAGGGTGCCCTTTGTCACCTAATTCATTTGTTCTAGTGATGGACATATTAGTATCCAGAATATGACAGCACTTGGAAAGGAAATCATGTAAGTGGAAAATCTTAAGGTTGCAGATGATTTTGTGTTGGTAGTTGACAGGTTGGGTCCACTGTTGGAAACGATCTTGGGAATATTTAAGATTTTTGGAATAAATTCAGGATGGGAATATAACTGGAAGATGACTATGCAAGTGAAAATTGGAACAGGAGTTGGTAAAATAAAAGAGGAGCTGATAAGAAGGAAAGGGCTTTAGTTATCTAGGAACAGGAGTTTGGAGGACTTTGGATCAAACAGTGCAGTAAGATTATAGTGACTCATTTGCCAAGTTAATGGCTTGCTAAGTAGATGGTTTAGTAAATCTAATATGTTTGTAGGACAAATAAATATAGTGCAGATGATGGTACTTCTGACCCTAGTATATATGTTTATGCATCTCTCAGCTGGGTAAAATGCAAAATAGGTTTGGAGGATACAGATGACTTTGAAATCAAATAGTAAGGGAAGCAGAATAGTGAAAATAAGGCTACAATTGTGGAGAAGATGGGGAGGCTGGGGAATCACTGACTTCTAGATTATTTGTACGTGGCAGTATCTGTGTTTGTTTTAGGAGCTCTGGAAGGTCATGAAGGTGAAGAACAGCAGGACAAGCAGTGGGAGACAATTAGGCAAATGAAGATTTTGAGTATCTGAAATTGACTGTTAAGGCTTGGTTAGTAAGGGCTGGTATAATGCAATTAATTCTGAAAGAAGTGATATATATTAGTACTCACAAATTGAGGGATTTGCAACTAGAACATAAATGTCTAAAGATATTTGCAAGGTCAGTTGAGAGTAAATATAGACAGGGGATGGAAAAATTAAGAAGTAGGTGGGATCAGTAGAAGTAGGATCAGTGGAGAAAGACAAATTGAATGAGATGTTGAGAAGGTATGATAAATTAAAACCTATTCCCCTGGATTCTGCATGCCTTGCATGACATGTAGGATTAGTGCAGGAGCTCCAGCAGGCAATATGTCTGCCGTGCGCTCCAGGAACAGCCTGCAGGGGCGTGCATGAGTGCTCCTGCACTAGTCCTGCATGGACTAAGCCCCTGTATGCAAATCACTCAATTTGCAGGAGATATCAATGCAAATGAGGTGAATGTGTGATCCAGGAAGCTTGAAATCAGCCGTGCAGGACTAGTGTAATGTGCAGAAATGTACTCGGTTAGTAACCGAGTACATGTCTACAAAATCCAAAATGGAGCCGTGACAGCTCCAAATAAAGGCTGCATATCAGTCATGAAGCATGCCAATGGCCAAGTATAAGACCATTGGCATTGCAAACAGCTTAAAAAATAAAAAAAATCAACTTTTATTTTTTTTTGCCGATCTCGGCTGTTTAAGCGTAAGGAGCGGCGTGCAAACGGGATCAGGGGGCAAATAATAAAATAAACCTAAAATAAGCATTCTAACTAAAATTACTATTCTGCTTTGAAAGTCAATGGCAGGCAGAAGACACCATGGCCAGTGAGTAGTGACTGCTAAGGGGGTAGGCTCAGTGTGAGACATGTAACTATACATTAGCAGGCAATCCTATGCAAATGAGGGGAATGATAGTGAATCCCAGTTTTCCCCAGCATGCTAGTCAGACCCCAACAGTGTAAGAGTAGAAATAGCTTGGTGCAAGCCTAGGAGTTAGCTAACATCATGGGGGTGTGTGTTAGGCATACAGTAAGCAGATTGGAGCCCTGTGGCTCAGGGTTGCTCCTAGCTAAGCACAGCTAAGCAAGGGGGTGTGTCTGAATCTGCCTAGCACTCTTTACATTGCCTAAGTGGGTGTGCATGCCATGCTCCAGGTTTTAAAGGTATTAAAAAAAGTTAAACCAGGAAATAGCAGCTCTGTGCACATTTAAGCACTCTGTTTGCATGGCGTGCCCCCCGGGCTTAAACAGGAAGGCAATGGGAAGGGAAAACAGTAGTAGGAAGGTAATCTAGGAGAATTAGCATAGCCGGCAGGTGAAATGTATCAGAATCAGCCAATTACACAGGCAGCAGACCAGCCCAGAACACTACTATAAACTATGTAAACACCTTCCCCTCTGGTTTTTCCCACACTCTACACCACCGGTGTATACAAGCGGGGAACTTTTAACAAACAAAACAACAAAATGATAGGGGCTGCAATAACTATCATATGACAACTTGTGGAAGAGGCTGAGGATGGTGAGGATGTGAATGCTGTCGACCAACCCACAGTAAGGAGACAGAGAAGAGTGTACAGACCAAGGGTAACCTATCATGGGCTACATGAGATAGAGATAGTAGAGTGCTATAGGGTGGACAGGGACCTCCTACAGCAAACTGTTGAGCTGTGCCGGCCATGCCTGACATACAAAACTAACAGAGGGGAACCCATCCCAGTGGATACCAAGGTATGTGTAGGCCTAAGAATACTAGCTACAGGTACCTTCCAAAGGCCAACTGGGGATATGATGGGGATCTCACAGGTATCAGCATCGAGGGTACTCCACCAGTTTCTGGATGCCATGTCAGTACATGTTGGTGAGCACGTATATTTCCCCAACACCCGTGAGACATTGGCCAGCAATATGCAACTGTTCCACCAAACAGAAGAATACCCTGAGGTAGTGGGTGCTATAGACTGCATGCACATACGCATCAAAGCACAACCTGGTGAGTGGGGTAGGGTCTACATCAACCGCAAGGGCTTCCCCTCCATTAACTGCCAGGTCATGTGCGATGCCCAGGGCATACTAATGAATGTGTGCGCTGGCTGCCCTAGAAGCTATCATGATTCCCACATCTGGCATCTGATGCAGCTGTAGCAGAGATTTATCAATGGGGACATCCCTCACGGTCACCTAGTGGGGGATGCTGGATACGCACTGGAGCTGTGGCTGATGACACCCATCAGAAACACACACACACCCGAACAAGAACTCCATAATGAGGCACACGCACAGACCAGAATTATAGTAGAGCATGTGTTTAGGATGCTCAAGTCATAGTTCCAGTGCCTGGACACATCTGGTGGAGCCTTGCAGTACTTACCAGCTACATGTACCCAAATTATCATCGTATGTGCCATGCTACACAATATGATCCTGCGGAAACAGCTGCAGCAGGAACAGCACGGGGCAGGGCCACACAGCCCCCCATCATTGCCAAGGCCTGCACAGGCACAGAGTGACTCGGGGGAGGAACAAACTGAACCTGCCCCAGCAGGGAGAAGAAGACGTGCCCAGTATGCTCTGGCCTTGGCAAAGAGGCAATGCATAGCACATACACTGACACAGGAGGGACCCAGGGAATAACACCTCTCTCTTACTCTCACATACAGTAAAAGGGATGCCAAACATGACACTACCTGTGCTCAACCATGTGTAGGGAGTGTACTATGTGCATCAAACATAGGCAGCCCTGCAGCACCAATCTCAATACTGGGACACCCACAAGGTAAGTGACTCACACATGCCAGTCAAGGGGGTTTACATACCCAGCAACAGTCATAGCCAGCAGAACAGGTGTAGACAAACACAAACAAAGGCTGTGCTATGACCTCTGAATGATGCCCATGGGTAACCCCCCCCCCAGACCTACACAGACAGACTACAGCAGGTCAAGCATTGGGACATTAGTTCTGAAGGGTTGTAAGTCAGAAACTAATATGTAGGTAAATCACAGCTAAGATATGTAGTACACTGGTATGTCTCTAGTCAGCATGATAGGTTAGAAAACAGAATGAAATGGAGTACCTGACATACCAGTACAGTCATAGCAAATGTTTACAAGTGTCAGGTGTGCCCCCCAACAGTCAGGTGTGCCCCCCCAATCCTGTGTAGTAATATAGAAATAGTCAGGTGTGCCCCCCCCCTCTTATGTAGACATGCAGTAACAGTCAGGTGTGCCCCCTCCAATCCTGTGTAGAAATGTAGAAGTAATCAGGTGTGCCCCCCATCCTATGTACAAATGTAGTAACAGTCAGGTGTGCCCCCTCAATCCTGTGTAGAAATGTAGAAATAGTCAGGTGTGCCCCCCCATCCTACATAGAAATGTAGTAACAGTCAGGTGTGCCCCCTCAATCCTGTGTAGAAATGTAGAAATAATCAGATGTGCCCCCCCCCCCCATCCTGTGTAGGAATGCAGAAATAGTCAGGTGTGCTACCCCCAACCCTACTAAATTATGTAATAATTGTCTGGTGTGCCCCCCCAATGTGATGTACACACGTCGTAACAGTTAGGTGTGCTCCCCCTACAACCCTATGTAGAAATGTAGTAACATGTACGTGTAGATCTAATACCAGTGGAGGACAGATGCACAGAGGTGGCCAAGGTAGCAGAATAGGTTGTAGCATCTGCACAATATGCAGGTATGTGTGTGTGTGTTAGGTTGGTGTGTATCCCATATCGTGTGAGAGTGGTCGGTATGTATGCATGTTGAGGTAAGCCTGGTGGCCATTGCCCACTACTGCTGATGACAGGGACAAATCCTCACAACTGCAGTGCCATACACAATACTAATCAGTATAACAGAAACTAGCAGTAAGCCATTGCAAATGTATGGAGGTAATATGTGTCACCATCTGAAAGACTGACATAGCATGGCTGTTGGTCTACATATACAAGCAGTACACAAGGAAAGTACTCGAGACATACAGTATATATTGCATCACTGTGAAATGGATACACCCTTGGAAATGTACATACAGGGGATACTGGTGCTGTCTGCCCAAACACTCGCAGATCACAAAGGAGGTAGGACTGATATATTGGGGAAACAGCTGATGTACCTGCACATGCAAGCATAACTGGAATGCTCAATGCATATTTGTGTGTCAGATGCAAGTAGTGTCCATAGCACACATGCACCCAGGTCATGCAAACATCACCCACAGGCACTTCTCTGGTCATATCCCTGCTGTGGGGAATGGATACAGTAAGACCCCACCTGTATATGGAAATAGCAGAAAACTGCAGCATGCAATGCAGGTGTCCTATGCAGGTGTATTCCTAGCAGTAGGTAGTACCCTGCCAACATCCACACCACTTGAGCAAGACTGTTAGGAGGAATTGTCATGAACACCTATCACACCTACCCTGTCACCCCAGGGGCATATACTGTATGGTGATCTGAGACTGTAGGACTGACAGAATGCAATGACCTGCCACATCTGGCATGCAGCAACACCTAATGCCCCACAGGCATCTGCCAAAGGCCTGTGTCTCACATGTACTGTCAATGCATGTTATGTCACGGACACCCAAATAACAACATAACACACTCCACATAAGCCATATGCAAGGCCATGTGGACAAACCACAGTAACATGTCCACTATGTCCCACTGCATGAACTGTGGACCAGCACTAACACACACCTGTGATGGGGCGATACCCTTAGGGAAAGTATCAGAGAATGTATGCATAATGTACGGAAGAGGTTAGAATAACAGAGGAACAGGTGGAAGCATGGGCAGCATGGAATGTACAGGGTCCGACACCGAGGTGTGTGCACACACTGTACCTGGCTGCAAACACATACAATGTTGGCTACACACCTGCCCATACACCACAATAGGTTAAATGTCCGGACCCATGGCCCCTGCCCCTGGTTGACCTGTGAGAATCTGTAGAGCTGCGAGGCATTGCCACAGCAAGATAAGCCCATACTGTCATGCTGATGGGCGTACAAGTATGGGATCCTCTGCCAGTACTGTACCAAGGTGCTCAACAGGATACACAAACCCAGCACCAAGTGTCTGCAGCTCCCCCTCCAGAATGGCATAACTTGCCATGAATACATAGGTGTCTGCCTACAATACTGGACACAGCCGCAGTCACCCTTGTCCCCCAAGACATCACTGTGAGCAAGAATGTCCACCTGACAGCACATGAGGATAGAAAACATCACTGTGTATAACAGTACACATCTGAATATCTCTGCTAACATGCAGCTGAAGCAGCACAGACACGATCACTTACAGTACACACTATCTCCTGCACAGTTTGTCCCCATATTGCCAAATGTTCGACGGATACCCTGCAGAATCAGTATGTTACCTGTAAGTGTACAACACAAAGGTCTGCACTGCAGTACAAACTACCTAGACTCAATCCACACATTCAATACAGATGGGCATACTGGGCATGCCCACATACTTAGAGAAATGAAGGCAATGTCAGCCAACAATATACTGAAAGATCTGTCAGCCAACAATATACTGAAAGATCATACTGGGCATGCTCACACACTTAAACAAATGAAGGCCATGTCTGCAAACACCAGTGGACCAGACATATCTGGCAGTCTCAGATGTTAGTGCAGAAACTACTCAATATGCACCACTTATGCTTTGCACACACAGTGGATAGGAATACAGGCATACATCTAAGGATAACACACTATAATAAGCCAAAGGTAGAGGTACATAGATGTGTGGAAGAGGGTGACTTTGACAAGGAGCCATCCAGGCCTGTCCCACCTAGCACACAGCCAAAGGGCCACAAGCACATGAGGTTCAGATGTCACTCACTGTAGATACTAGCCACTGGTATCTGTCAGCATTGAAGTCTCTAATTCTAACAAAAAACAAGGGGAACTCACTATTCTTATCCAACAGTTAACTAAAAAGGTGGGTGGTCTGGCTGCAGAAGTGCAACAGAGATTTTCTGGGATACCAGGAGGTTCGATTCCCAGTGTAAGCAGTTCCAATGGCTCTATTGCCCCTGAACAAGGTAATGCTGTTACTAATTCCATGACTTTGCCTAATAATTTACCTGGTGGTGTTAATTTGCAAGAATGGCTACAGCAAGGGGTTTTGTTTTCTCAGTCCACACAGCCAACAGTTAACAGAACCTTAAAAAATAGCCTTGACTTGTATTATGAGAAATTGCTGAAAGTTCGTAAACTACAAGCCGAGAATGCTTATCTTATGGAATGTAGGCAGTGTAATCAAGTCTCTAAAGGATTGCGACTTTGGAGATTTCCGATAGGACTCATTAGAGAGTCTCCATTACATTGTGAACGCTTGGCTCTCTTTGATTGACATGGCTGTGAATATATGGAGGTTTTGGTCAAGAATAATAGTAAAATAGTGGATGACTTGATTCGAGAGGTTAAAGACTTGGACATTGTTATTACTACGGATCTATTATTTCAACAATACCAGGTGGAATATAATCATTATTATAATTGATTATGTTTTTGAACCCAGATTTTTTGCTTCTTGTAATAGCACCAATCTCATATATTTAGCTACATGCGTACAATGTGAAGCGTTCTATGTTGGTTTAACAAAGAGAAGGCTTAAGGATAGGATGTATAATCATTCTTATGAAATCAAAAAGTCTAACCAACAGAATGCTTTAGCTAGGCATGTTATGTTAAATGAGGGACATGACTTCAGATTTAGAGTGTTACAACTAGTAACCCCTAAAAGAAGAGGGGGTAGTAACATGAATTATTTGGAGACTTTAGAGCTACAATGGATTTTTAAACTGAGAGCACACTTATCATCTGGCCTTAATCAGTCTATAAATATAAAGCCCATACTTGAAGCACGTAGTAATAAATGAAGGTTTTTATACTTCACATAAATATATTTATTTGTAATCATAATAGCATTAGTATTTGTTTTACCAATAAGTACAACGTAGGGTTTCATTGAATATGGGCATTTTGTCACATATTTATTTATTTATTTATTTATTCATTCATCTATATATATTTTTATACATTTCATATGTTTACAATCATATTTGTATTTATAGTATAATAGACATTATTTCATGATAAATTATTTAATAATGAAATTTTGTATATGAATTAATATAGTATATAAGGTATTTTTATTCTTTTTATATATGTTTTCTTCATGTTATACATACACAGATATATATATTTATTTTTTATTTTTTCCTTATATGTATATGTGTTATATCGTATATTTTTTTGGAAAATATGTGTTAGAAGTGATGAGTATTTGGTGGCTTTAAAACATTGTTATTTCATCATTTATTTGCATTATTTATTTTATTTTATTTAATCCCACTATTCTGTGGAACGCGCAGTTACCTGGCGTGATAGGATTTTTAGGTATGTTTTATTCTCTTTGTGCTTTCTGCTTGTAGAGCTTACAGAGATACTAGGCTAATATACTTCCATTGCATTACACTGATTATTTAATTGTATAATTGTTAAATTGATAGATTGATTAATTGATCATTCTTGAGTATGAGCTTTTGTATAAAAGTGGTTTTAAAAATTCTAGATGTTAAGATCTGAAGAAGCGTACTGGTTGGTACGCGAAAGCGCTCATCTGTTTTTTTATTTTATTTGTTCTAATAAATCAGTTGGACTTTTATACAGCAGTATTTTTTCGTGGTGGTTTCACTCGTGTATGATTTTCAGATTTATTACTACGGATCTATTATTTCAACAATACCAGGTGGAATATAATCATACTTTTAAAAGCATTGATCAGCATGTCAATAATATTAGAATATGTAAATCAAAGAAACTTGAGAGAGATGCCCATGATTATCTTTTTAAAAAAGCGTATCCACTCCCTCCAAATTCACAAGGGTGGGACCAGAGGTTGTTTAATTCCACTCCCTGTGAAACGGAACATGAGGAAAACATTAATATTAATGAAGGGGCGGAACAGGCAGTGCATGCCCCTTTAGATCAGCCTGTTTTACGTCGATCCGAACAGATAAGGGAGAGAGAACAGGATTATGGCCGTGGTGCGAATTTAAACTACAGGAAGGACCAGAGGAACCACCCGAATTATCAGCAACCCAGAGTTTCGGGGTGGAATGTGTATCAGAACCACAACCAACCGTGGCGATAGAATATGTTGACAATAATCTCCCTTTGGTGAGTTATTTTGGCTCTACCCCAGTTAATTTGTTCTCAGATATAGCGTCTTTGGACGATGATTGTGATTCTAGTGTTGGATTTGGAAATATCAGCAGTTGCGCTACTAACATTAACATTTTATCAAGCCCACCAAACATTATCTTTAAAAGCACAAATGACTTTAAAGTTTTTAACTACAGTAGCTGTGATTTCTCAATAGATAATGCAAATGTGTTTTCCAAGGGCTTTTCATTTGTTCCACAAGTTAGAGTGGACATTGTGACAATTTTATTGGATTTAAAACTTTTTATTCGGAAGCTTAATTTAAAGCTGTTGTTTAACAATTGTGAATCTGTTGACAAGGGGCCTTTTTGGGTCTCTAGTGTTTGCAACCCCCCTCTGCACCCTACGCTGGTATTTTTTGAAAAGATGTGTGAATTTGATTTGAGATTTCTCTTACAAGAGAGAGATAGGAAGGTGTCTTATTGGAATAGTGAAGAATATAAATTGATCAATTCTGTTAGACAATTACCAGTGAGGGTTATTCAGCCGGACAAGGGTGGGGGTGCTGTAATTATGGATTACCATGATTATATTGAGAGAATGTATACAATTCTTTTTAGTGATAGGTATAGACAAGTATCCAGGAGTGAGCTAAATGTAGCATATGCCAGAATTTCAATTCAACTCAGTGACATGTTATTAGAGCAGTGTATTACATTGGATGAATTTAAATTTTTAAAGGTTCAATTTCCAGTTATTCCTACCATTTTCGGCCTGCCAAAATGACATAAAGATTTAAATAATCCCCCCATGTGCCCCATTGTTGATGCTCGTAATTCTATTATATCTGCTATATCAGTATTTTTAGATAAAAAATTGAAAAGTCTTTTAAAACAAGAACATCTATGTATTGATTATTGGGATTTTTTGGCAAAATGTGATCAAATGTCTTTTGATCCTAATTATGTTTTTGTTACGATAGATGTTAAAGACGTGTTTTCTTGTATTCCACATGATGTGGGGTTGGACTGGTTCTAGGAGTGCTTGGTTCATAAAGGGCTAGTACAGGATCATGTAAATTTATATGCTGAACTGTTGGAACTTGTTCTTAGGAATAATTTTATTATATTTGATGAGCAACTATTCTTGCAGAGCAGTGGGGTAGCTATGGGGGCAGCTTGTGGGCCTTTGTATGCGAATATTATAATGTGTGAATGGGAACGCCTATGTGTGTTTAATCACCCCTTATTTGAACATTGTGTTTTGTATGTCAGATAACTTGATGATTTGTTTGTGATTTGGAAGGGGGATATGACTGGATTTAATGAATTTATGGATTTTATTAATTCATTCACTACGCTTTTTGAATTCACGCATGTTGTGGATTTTGAAACTATTAATTACTTAGATGTCCAATTAATGAAAGATCGGGCAAATAGTAGATATATGTCCACTATATATAGGAAACCAACTTATTCTAATTCCTTTTTCCATTTTTCCAGCTGTCACCCTAGGACCCATAAAAAAGCTGTGGTAAAGGGGCAATTTGTGAGAGCTGCCCGTATGACATCTACTTTTGAAGATTTTTTGAATGAATGCTCATTGTTGGAAGAAATGTTTATTAGGAGGGATTATCCTGTGGACTTTGTGGGTAACATTAAATTGGAAGTTATTAATAAATGTTCTTCTGGTTTTTGCAGTCCTATTTTGAGGGTTAAAAATATGAATGATAGCAATACCATGACTTCAGTACATACCGTAGTGAATTCTGAAATTTTTGGAGAAAGGAATTTTAGATTATCCTATATTACTACGTATACTGTGGACTCATATGCAATACAAGATATCTTATTTAAGAATTGGTCTATCTTGATGGAAGATAGTAGTTTTAGACCAAAAATTAGTCAAAACCCCCTGATTATTTATAGGAAGGGGAATAATTTAAAAAGTTTCAGACAATAATAAAACCAGCTCAGTGACAACCTCTGGCAGTTAGAAGTATTTACCATAAAGTGTCTCTTCAGACCAAAAAACAAAGTCATAAATCCATATAAAGGAGAAACAATAGATGAATCCTTGGATAAAACAAATATCCTTTATTCAACAAGTATAATAGGTAAGCGCTTTCACCGAAATGGCTTCTTCAGACCTCTATGATGTTAGACTGCTATATACTGGCTCTATTTATACATAAAGCAATAAACCTGCTCAACCATAATTGCTTAATTATCAATTAACAAGTTAAAAAGATATACAGACTAAACATTTTAAAACCTCAGAATGCATAGTCTAAAAACTATAAGAACAAAAGGAAAGGAATATAAAATACATAACTTTTAAATACATTCATAAAAACATAAATATATTTACTTATAAGTCAGCCTCCTATTTTTGAGTGCTGGCTTAATAGGTATCTTTTCATTAAGGCCAGGAAATATATGTGCTTGCAGTCTAATTATCTAATTATCTGCTGGTCTGATTGTAATATTATTATCTTTCCTTAGATTATTCAATGCTCTCTTCTGCTGGAAGGATAAATTATGTTTTCTAGTATTGGGTTGCATACCTCTAGAGTTAGTATATATATCTTCTTCAACAGTTTTGCAAAAGGCATCCCACTAATGGATGTAAATTAGGAACAAAAACACTAGGTTTCCTAAATTGTGGAACATGCGTATTACTCTCTGCATTATTAAATATCAATTTAAGTTGAACATTACGTGCAAACAGTTTGACATCTAAAATAATATCTGGAATGTTACTGTAGGTTGTCGGTATAAAGGAAAGTCCTTTATTAAGGACTTCTATCTCATATTTATCTAACGGTCTATGTGAAAGATTCCACACTAGGTGGTCGCTACCCTTTCCCACATCTTCTTCAGAGTGGGTCCCCTCAACTCTCCTACTGGGGCTTTTCTTTTTTGCCTCCCCCTGCTCATAGAGCGGCTTCTGCCTCAACTGTGCATATTGGGGATCGGGAAAGGGGTTTGATGTGTGTATCCAACATTACTGTTAATGGTTTTCCTATGAACTACAGGTTCAGTAACTTGGTGTGGTAAAATTTCATTCACATTAGACTCCCTTATACTCTCTCCATTCTCTATACCTCTATTATCAGGTTCAACAGAAACATGGTTAACACCAGTGTGGGTATTGTTACATGAATATACATTCCCTGCACTCACAGCGGAAGTGGTTTCATCACTATTGTTATTACTTAAGTTATCATTAGCATTATTAACATTTCTACCATTAACATCCAGAGTCACTGTAACATTTTTATAAACTGAAACATTATTACAACTAGAAGATGGACTCAAAGAGTTCAATACAGAATCAGACATTAAACTATTAGTAGTGCCATTATAACTCGGCCGTTTATTATGGGTCGAATAATTATTTCTCGGCCAAGTAAAGACTTGGCCATGTGAAAGTCATATAAGTCCCTTTGGAGCTTGTGCTTCTTCTGTTCTAACAAACGTCTTTCGTATAGGGAGGCGCTGTCCAAGAGGCATTCCATCAATGGTTCAACTGAAGCTTCTGGGAAGCACGTATACAAATCGGTTTGTTGTTTATTAATCAAGTCTACCAAATTTTTCTCCTCTGGGGCAAAAAATTAATTTAAGAGGGACATATAACCAATGCTCACCTCTATATTCAATTGCTGCCATCGATACAGCAATTGTGGACAGGCATCACCAGTAGTCGGCATTTTCAGAACTCTAAGACCTCGGGGAATCACTTTTCTTTTTATGCAAGCTTCAAAATGAAAGCGTTGAAGTTGAAGGCACTTCAACTTCAGGATATTAGTTTATAATACTGTAACTGCTTCATTTAAAGCCTCAAAGTCAACATTCCTGCTTAGCTCTTCATTTCTGGTATTCTCTCCAGTATAGTCAAACAGAGGATTTACGTTATTAGTTACGTATAATATTATTCAGAACAAGGGTGTAGTCAGTATTTAGTATCTAGAGAGTCTGAAAGTAGTAATATTTCCAAACAGAAAATATCTTTGTTCTTTACTCATGATTTCCATCGTATCAAAGACATAATAATTAAATATTGGAATTTATTAACCATAGATCCCTTGATTAGAAATATTGCTGGTGATCAACCACAGTTCTTATTTAAGAACAAGGAGAATTTATTCAGACTTTTATGTCATTCCATTAGTAGTTTTTACCCTGTTCAAGCTGATCTGTGTCATGGAACCAGGCCGTGTCATAGTTGTAATTTTTGTTCTTTTATTTCTGATTCGATACATTTCGTATATCCTATAACTTTGCAAGTACATAGATTTGATGTCACAGCTGATTATAACACTGAACATGTTGTTTACCTTGCCATGTGCTCTTCTTGTTCTGTGTTCTATGTTGGAAAAACTGACAGGAGACTCAGAGACAGGGTTAGAGAGCATCTTTACCAGATATGGATCAAATCTGGTATAAATGCACTATCTAAACATACTTTAGCTACAGATGTCTCACATACATTCATGTTTATGATAATATATATAAATAGACCTAATGTATGAGGTGGTGATGTCAGGAATTTCACTGAAAGGAATAAAACTAAATGGATAATTAGACTGCAAGCACATATATTTCCTGGCCTTAATGAAAAGATACCTATTAAGCCAGCACTCAAAAATAGGAGGCTGACTTATAAGTAAATATATTTATGTTTTTATGAATGTATTTAAAAGTTATGTATGTCACTGAGCTAGTTTTATTATTGTCTGACATTTTTCATTTTTTCAGTGCTCAGTGTCATTTATTTCATAGCGGTGTTGGATATCTGTTTTATATATTTTCTAATTTAAAAAGTTTGTTGGAAAGACCATTGAGACATGAAGCTGATGAACAAGTGGTTCGGCAGATGTCTAGGTGCGGGTTCTGTAACTATTGTACACACATTAACACTGGAGAACATTTTTGTTTAAATGGATATTTTATACACATTTGTGGTAAATATAACTAATAGTACTGGTGTTGTGTATGGGGCTTTGTGCCAGAATTGCCTAGCTTTCTATATAGGAAAAACCGAGTGGAAACTCAGAACCCACATTTATGAACATTGTTATGACATTAAAAAGAAAAAACTGACAAATGCGTTGTTTAGGCACATTCATGAATTCCCAGAACATTATATTAAATTTATAGTCATTGAACAAATTAAACCCAATGTGAGGGGAGGTCCATGGCAACTGAAATTGGAGGAAAAAGAATTATTCTGGATCCTCCGTTTAAAAGCTGTTGGATGGCCTGGATTAAATGAGCGTGCCTCTATTGGTTGTGTCTTAAAATTAAAGGCTTTATTGTGATAATTTTGTTAATTAATTTTGTTACCCGCGGTGGTGGTGCTGCAGTAGCGTTGTTGCCTCACAGTAAGATGCTGTCCGGTTCGATTCTCAGCTAAAGCGTCTTCTGCGTGGAGACATGCATGAATGGGCATACCTTCGTTGAAGGTTGTGCATCAGGGCTGGTAACTCAACACGTAAAAATCAACTACCAATCATTAGCGGACCGGAGTTCCGCTGTGGTGACCCCTAACCGGGAAAAGCCGAAAGACACAAACAAATTGAGATAATTTTGTTGGTAAGGGCTTTTTTTAGATCTTTATTCATATGGTTTTACAAAAATGTATATATTTACATGTGTTGTTTTACATGTTTTTTTTGTATGTATATGCTTTAAACAGGGTTGTAATGTATGGGTTTTATAATGACCTATCTCTTTAAATGTTAATTGAGGAACTGATGTCAGACCTGGGGCTTTTTTTAAAAATGGGTTGTGGCTGTTACTTTTTTGTCTTATGAAGTCTTGGTATTATCCAAGATGAAAGCGCTTACAATAAATTGGATTCTATCTGCTTCCCTGCCTTGGTGTATCCTTTTTGTTTTAAAGTGTTTGTTCTTCAGTTTTGTGATCTGTCAACATTACAAACTATGTGGTGCAAGTGCTAGCTGTGCAACATGACTGTAAAAGCAAGTAGTCATCGCACAGCTGTATACATGTACCTGTGAAATATGACCCTGTGTGTGCCCGCATGTGGTGTGTCAACCTCTAGATGAATGGTTTATGGCCCATGCACACACACTGCCCTCCCACAGGCCTACTATGACAAGCCTGCTGAGGTCATCCACTGTGAAATACACCTTTGGGAGGGTTGTAGCCCAGTCATCTCCATAGCGCGTCCTATAGCTGCGTACTGCTGTAGTGTGATAAACTAATTCGGTAGGAGTTCCAATCTTAGACATGGCAACTGTGTGAGTGTGTGTGTCTGCCTGTCTTGGTTTGTGTGGAGAGCAATGCTTTTTAGGGTAGTCACACTCCCTACAATTCAAATGCTCTACTTTGGTAAGGCTGCTGATGTCATCCACCTAGAAATATACCTCTGGGAAGGTTACAGCCTAGTAATCTCCATAGCATGTCCCATAACTGTGTACTGCTGTAGTGTGATAAAATAGTTAGGTAGGGGTTCTAATCACAGACTTGGCAAGTGTGTGTGTGCGTGTGTATGTCTGTCCCTGTCTGTGTAGAGAGCAATTCCTTTTAGGCTACTAACACTCCCTACAATTCAAATGCCCTACTCTGTCAAGGCTGCTGATGTCATCCACATGAAATACACCACTGGGAAGGTTGTAGCCCAGTAATCTCTGTAGTGTGTCCCATAACTGCTGTAGTGTGATAAAACAGTTAGGTAGGAGTTCAAATCCCAGACTTGGCAAGTGTGTGTGTGTGTGTGTGTGTGTGTGTGTGTGTGTGTGTGTGTGTGTGTATGTATGTGGGTGTCTGTCCCTGTCTGTGTAGAGAGCAATTACTTTTAGGCTACTCACACTCCCTACATTTCAAATGCCCTACTTTGGCAAGGCTGCTGATGTCATCCACCTAGAAATACACCTCTGGAAAGGTTATAGCCCAGCAATCTCCATAGTGAGTTTCATAACTGTGTACAGCTATAGTGTGATAAAATAGTTAGATAGGAGTTCTAATCCTAGACTTAGCAATTGAGTGTGTGTGTGTGTGTGTGTGTGTGTGTGTGTGTGTGTGTGCGTGTGTGTGTGCGTGTGTGTGTGTGTGTGTGTGTGTGTGTGTGTGTGTGTGCGTGTGTGTGTGTGTGTGTGTGTGTGTGTGTGTGTGTGTGTGTGTGTGTGTGTGTGTGTGTGTAGAGAGCAATGCATTTTAGGCTAGTCACACTCAGTACAATTCAAATGCCATACATTGGCAATCCTGCTGATGTCATTCACTGTGATATACACCTTTGGGGAAGGGGCACTCCAGCAATCCCCATGGTGCGTTCTCTAACAGTATCATGCTGTAGTGTGATATAGAACTCTGATAGGGGCTCTATTCTGACACATGGCCATTGTGTGTGTTTCTATGTCTGTGTAGAGAGCAATGCATTTTAGGCTAGTCACACTCAGTACATTTCAAAAACCCTACTTTGGCAATCCTGCTGATGTCATTCACTGTGAAATATACCTTTGGGGAAGGGGCATTCCAGCAATCCCTGTGGTGTGTCCTATAACAGCATCATGCTGTAGTGTGATATAGAACTCTGGTAGGAGTTATATTCCCTCACATGGCACTTGTGGATGTTTTGTGTGTGTTTCTATGTCTGTGTAGGGAGCAATGCATTTTAGGCTAGTCACACTCAGTACAATTCAAATTCCCTATTTTGGCAATCCTACTGATGTCATTCACTGTGAAATACACCTTTGGGGAAGGAGTACTCCAGTAATCCCCATGGCGCATCCTATAACAGTGTAGTGCTGTAGTGTAATATACTAGTTAGGTAGGAGTTCTAATCCTAGACACGACAGGTGTGTGTGTGTGTGTGTGTGTGTGTGTGTGTGTGTGTGTGTGTGTCTGTGTTTTTCATTCGTATCCTGGGTGGAGGTGGTTGTGAGTGTGTGACAACTGGACTCAATGTGGAGCGGGTTTTGCAAACGTCTTATATGGTGGGTCAAGTATACATCACAATGTCCACCATACAGGGATAACTGATGTGAAATAGCCGAGAGGCTGGGGTGCAAATCAATACCCCTAAATGTGACATGAATGCCAGCTGAACAACGTTAGCAACCCTTGTATTACCCAGGGAACACTCTCAACCCATGTGTCATACACACATTTGCCTAGGCAACAGCCGCTATGTTGGTAGTACCTTGCATATTGCCCACCGATAGTAACCATGGTGTGATTGCAGTGGGCTACAGACTACATGGCACCCTGTCCATCAGTCCAATAGGCATGTACATGCTGGCAGTACACCTCCCCCATGTTCCCCACTGGACACCTGAAACACCTGTGGTGCCATCAAATGTGACCCACAAAGGACATACCATGCCTGAAACACAAGCCCTGTATGGACAGATGCCACTGACACCAGGGAATGCTGGTATCATGCTATCAATGTAGGTGCAGGGTCAACCTGCTGTCCATTACCAGTTCCTGCCACATGATGCCAGGACTGGCATATCTGATGATAACAATCTGTGTACACAACATGGGCCAGATACACCAGGTACAGTTCCATGTGTCACTGTACATGCATGTGGAAGGTGTGCACATCCCAGACACTGTCCATATCATGGACTAAGGAATACATACATGGCAAGCAATGCACAGCATAGGCCACATGCAATAGTCACCCAGGTGACTGGATGGTGAATACAATACCCACCTGCGTGGGCAACTCCAGACACTACACCCTTGAGCCATATTGCAGACCATTGTCATGTGGCCTGATGCCAAGGTATACCCATCACCTAGCCTTATATAGCCATCTGGCACCGTTGACCACAACACACCCGTGAAGCAGTGCACCCATGCATGTCAGTACTGGCACCCATGTCTGTGTGTGTGGTATATGATGCATATGACCACATTCACAATCACTACAGCCCCCACTGCCATACTGAAGCATGCTGCCTGATGTCAGGCACCTCCACATACCCTTTGCACATATAATCTCCATATGACCCCTGTGGTGCATGTGATACCTGCACAGTACTATGTTGTGGCAATCCCACTAGTGATGAGTTGTAATCCTGGCCCTGCCAAGTGTGTCAATGTGTGTGCGTCCCTTTGAGAGTCTGGCTGTGTTAATGCTGACACCTGTTCATGCGGACAGGCACGTGTACTGCACCTACCACATAGCTACCATATCCCTATTGCAGGTGTCACTCACCATCGCATATACATTCTGAGGGCTACCCAACATGTAACCTATGTGGCGCATCCAGTAACTGCATGGACATGTAATAGCACTACATAGTCATCAGGGGTTTGATACCCTGTACTGGTAGGTGCGTGACACACACGTGCTTAAGTTTTACTTTTCCACCTCTCCCTAGCTTTTCTGTGCCTCTGTTTCCCTCTCTCACTCCATCTCTGGTGGATGTGGAGACTTACACCTGCATTGCTTAGGCAGCAGCATGTGTATTTTAAGTGATGCTCAGAATCAGCTGATGGCCTCTGCATGAATTGCAGCCCTCCTCTAGCTGATTGCATGTGGAACAGCTGTGGTAACATTCCCATAGCCAATTGCATGGAAACACACACCAATATCTAGGAACATCATGTTGGTGTTGGGCCTTTTATTCACCGTGAGCAGGAACTTGATCTGTTGTTTGGCAAACAGCATCTCATATAGATTGGGGATTTACCTCTAACAACATACACTGTGGAAACAGGTCAACACACAGGAGGGGGATGTGCCTGACCTGACCACAGACTGTAAGTACTGCTATACTGCATTTGAAGTAATGTTGGTTTAACAGGGTGTGTGTGGATATGGCTGTCCTACATGTTTTCATACCCGCCATGTCAGTGCTATGTTTATAAGGGAACATCCATCTGTAGAGTCATCTGCAGACTTGCCAGTGTGTGGTGCCTTTTGTTTCAGGTGTTACCCACAGAGCACCTATATGTGAACTGCAGAAGGTAGTGCAAGGATTGCAGTCTGTAGATGGTGACAGCCGTGAGTTACTGACTTCATATCCCTCATAGGACATATGTTGCAACAAACCCTGTTACAACAATAAATGTATGAGGTTATCATAGCAACATGTGAATATTGGCCCTGTGTATGTGCCTCCAGCCACAACCCTGTCAACCTTTGTATATATGTCATGCAGTAAGGGGTGCATATGTGCTGTACACCCTAATTTGTAACATCATATCTGAAAACAAGCCAGTGAGATAGACTGCTACACATGTTATATATAGTAGGGGTTATGTTTGATGACATACCCTGGACATTCTGTGGTTGTGTGTACAGTACTGAGGTCTGTGTACTTATGGTGATTGTCGGCAGTATGTGCATTGTTAATATGTACCTTGGCCTGTGTACAGACTGTGGTAGATGTCATTGTTCTTAGTTCTGTTCTATCTGATGTTACATGTTGCTCCACTGTATGTTACCCAATTGGCTGACATGTTTGTAGGGCCATACACGCACATGTCCCATACCACAGACAGGCATTGGAGCACATTGTGTAGTGGCCCAGTATATGTAGGGTTAGTATGTGAGTGGCACATATGAGGTTGGTGTTGAACAGATAGTCCATATACTGTAATAATACGCTAGCATACCATATGTGGCTGTGGCTGTGTTCACATTGGTTGTGGTTATGCACTTTCACACAGGTGTATGTTACTCTGTGCTGTGGCATTCATGTAGAGCCTGTTATATATGCAAGTACATGTGCATTCCCACATAGGAAATGTAGGCCAGTGTTGAGCCGGTCTGCCTGTAGCCTAGACAGTGCTTTGTTACATGCCTAGCAGCTTAGTGTACTTACCCAGTGAGACATAATGTCCAAATACTTGCCAGATGTACTGCTGTCAGGTTACCATAACAGTCATGTATGTCAGACAGAGCAGTGGGATGCTGTACAGATGTATGCCAATATCTAGTGGGTAGTATGTGGCCATGGCACCTCTGTACCAGCAGTTATTATGTGGCAGGACAGGCAGGAATGTGTGAATGCATAACCTATGGGGGCACATGTATACCAGCAGTTACGTGTTATACCCATCTACATGGCTGTTAACATCCACATTGTCAGGACTGGTCCACGTGTCTTGCACTAAGGGGTTATGTGTATATCTCTTGACTGTCCAGAGTGTGTCAGACTGTCCACATATATTGGTCATTATCTCTGCTGTAGTCCACAGGAGCATTGCATGCTAGCAGTGGTACTGTACTATGATATCCTTAGGAGGTCTGTCAGTAGCCACTGCCACACATGTTAAAAGCAGATGTGACCTCCCACACACACCATGTCTGTGAAGACACTCCCTATTACAGTAGCAATCAGTCTACAGATATACCTGCTATACATACCTGACATCCCCTTGCACTATGAAGTTGGGACTATAGGGGCTGAGGTAGGGCTACACTCCATGTTCAGGACATATGATGAAGATATATGTACATATAATTATCCAGATATCTATATAGACATACACATATACATATCGACATACATATATGGATATGTACATAGCTATACAAATAAACACCCAGATATATACATATACAGAGCAATATATGTCTACAAGTATACAGATAGAGATACATATGCACACATACATATGGATATCTACATATATATGGACAGTAGTAGGTATATCAGAATAGATATGTATGCACATATAGTTATAGATATCTACATATATACCAACATAACTAGGCATATCTGTACACATAGGATGTGCCTACATATATGGTTATATATACATATATCTATATATACATATACATATATCTATATATACATATATCTATGTATACATATATATATATATATATATATATATATATATATATATATATATATATATGAGTGCTACAGAATCCTGAAAGCCCAAAGTCCTGAAGGCCATCAGGTGTGAGCTGCCTTAAGGTATATGGATGCACATTACCATACAATCCACCTTGGTTAAATGCAGGCCTACTGCCACCTCCCATACAGACTGTCGATTTGTCAGTTGTGCCTTGTTATGTAACAGTTACATCCTGTTGTGTCAGCTGAGGTCTTTACCCCCTAGGGATTGTCAACAGAGTGTAGATAGAGATTGCTGAACCATACATCTGCATTACTTACTGTTGATTATTTGGTATCATGTGGCCCAGTCTGTCTTTACTATTGTACTACTTGATGGCCTTGGCCTGGACAGCAACATTTGTGAACTTTTGCAGACTACTGTATTAGTATAATTATAGTAGATATTAGGTGAGAGTGGGATGCTGGGGAGGGGTAGTAGGTATATTTGGAGTGATAGGTTAGGTATATTTGGAGTGGTAGGTTGGGTACATTAACAGACAAGAAAAACAAGATGCATACAGGGGCGGTATATGACACATGTGGGGGGCAAACACATTGATGGGGGGTGTTGGGAAATCGAAAGCCAATGAGCTCCCTAGTGGAAACAGTGGGACTGAGGTCCCCACCCATGGGCAGTCACCACTGCACCTTCACAACCCCAATGGTGGCTGTGCTGGGTGCTGAGTCGTAGAGCCAGACTGGCACTCTAGCTGTGACACATGGCCCTCGAGCTGGCATAGAAGATCACCAAGTTGCTGGTGGAGCTCTCTATGCACTATGACCCCGACCTGGTGACGGGTGACAGGTTCCTGCCTGTGCCCACTCCCAGGGGGGTGAACCCCATCTCCTGAGGCTGTTCCACCCGAAGGTGGTGCAGGACCAATGGACAGGGAGGTACCGGGTTGGGCCCCAGACATGCTGGTGCCCGGTGCCATGGCCAGCTGAGGTGGTACAGATGGGTCCACTGGGACCGGCCTTCCCAAACATGCTATAGTGTTCAGATTTCATCATCATATGTGGGTTAGTAATAGTCAACACATTCCAGGGTTAGGTATAACAGCATGCATAGATACTCCCATTAACCCAGATAAGGAACAGTTGCATAGCAAACAGAACACATGCATATATGGGACCACAGTGATAATAAGAACAGCATGCAGGTACATTGATGGCACCATGCCACCAATGTTGGAATAATTCAATATGGCACATGCATGAGCACCATTAAAATATTTATCAAACAATTGGACATTATCAGAACATAGGTGTCATTACATACCAGTTGGGGTGGGTATGTTGATTACTGTTGGAGATATGGTGGGGGGGGAGACAAAGATGTCAATTAGCAACTAGTATATTCCTACAGTCCACATTACTTTCCTAATCAGTGCTGTTATCTGTACCTTACAAGTCTTATTACACTACCCTGTAGCCTTAGTTTGGACAGTGATATGGCTGTTGTCATCATTATACATGAACTTGTTTTACCTGCAGTATACACCTCTTACCTGGTATACCTGTGGAGGGAATGTTTGTTAACACTGACTAACTGTTTCTACACATACTGCCAGATTCCAGGTTGATGTTGTGCATATAAATATCCAACTCTTTCTGCACAGACTCTGGCCATGTGTTGACCACATGCAGGTGTGCCAGGACATATCTAGAATATTGCCCTCTTCAACCTTTAATGACCTGACACACACATATACATGCTTTCCTACACAGTTATATTATGTAGCACAGTGTGGGAAACAGTGACCAGTGATACTTTATTATTCAGAGAAATTGCAACACTCACAACACCCTACAATACCAGAGTGGACAGTACCAGTACAGGTTATAATGGTCTTTATTTCTCAGCACAGTGTTCGTATCCGACGCACCTGTGGGAGCAATGTTTGTTAGCACTACCTGACTGTTGCCACACAAACTTACAGATTACACATTAGTATTATGCACATACATCTCTCTCTGTTATTGTACACACTCTGGGCACAGCTTGACAACATGGGGGTGTAGATAGGCTATACTTGGCTTATTACTCTCCTAACAGTTTTGGGGGTTGCTACAGTGACAGGTTTGTTCCCATAGATGTTTGACAATCACTTAAATTCCCTGTTTGCTGGCTAAACATCTGGGATCATCCCACAGACTTACCAGGGGGACAGGCAGCAGATATGGGCCCATATACTGGACATTCTGGTCTCATCTGTACAGTTGTGGGGTATGATTCTGTATGCAGCCTACTTCCACTCCCAGGATTTAGACCATGGCGGTGTCTGCTACAACTTAAACACTGTCCATCACAGTTGTGTCTGCTATATAGATATTGCTGTGTATCTCATATCTGCTTTCTGTCTTATTAATCCCCTGTGCTTTTGCATTCTGCCCTTGTATTACAACACTCTTATACAGATTTCCTAGACAGTTATATTTTGTAGGACAGTGATGTGTAATACCTAATTATTCAGAGAAACTGCATCAGTCGCACTGACATACAATACCAATGTAAACAGTACCAGTGCTGGATATCATTCTTGTATTTCTGGGCATAGTGTTAGCATCTGACAGACCTGTGGGAGGAATGTTTATTAGCACTACCTGAATGTTCCCACACACAGTACCAGATTCCACATGACTATTATGCACATAAATCTCACTCTGTTACTGTACACACTCTGACCACAGCTTGACAAGTTGGGGTGTAAATGGGACATACGTGGCTTCTTTGTCTCATAAGGTATTAGGGCGTTGCTAGTGTGCCAGCTTTGTTCTCATAGATGTGTGTCAATCAGTTGTATTTCATTTGTTGCCTATATGTCTGGGATCATCCCACTGATTTCCCAGGGGGACAGGGTGATAGGCCACAGATATGGGCCACTTTACTGGACATTCTGGACATATCTATACAGCTGTGGGGTATGCTTCTGTTTGCAGTGTACTATATTTGAACCATGGTTGTCTGTGCTAAAAAAACAACAGTTCACATCTCAGTTGCACGTGCTATTCGAGTTTTGTTGTCTGCATTTTCCCTGTTTTCTGTCTATGTGTCTCCCAGTTGTACTAAATGCCTCTGGGGATTACACCTGTCATATACAGGCATTCCTACACATTCAATTTATGGTGCACAGTGTGGGTAACAGTGCTTAATACAGCAGTACTATTACATGATTGTGACTCTACATTATCATATGATACCAGAGTATACACATGCAGTCCAACAGTTAGACCTTTATTGTCAGGCTATTATACTTTTATTTACATACAAACGGTATGAGACTCTTCCTGCCATATTCTCTAGTGTATGCAGTACTTGCCTTGCACAATACAGGTTTTATACAGGCAATTAATTTACTACTACTTTTAGTTTTATTTCCTATGACAGTAAATGCATGAGTATTACTGACCTGTCTCACATCGCAACCTCACCAGGTGACTGACATGGGCCTCCTGGCTCGTGGCCCACTCCTTTTCAGCTGTGGGGGACATAAGAGGAATAATTAGCTATACCTATCCATGATATACCTGAACTGACAATTATTACACACATAGTGGCGTGATACACACAACTGGAACATTCCCTGCTACTCTAGCCTCCTGGATCCACTGCTCCAAGAGGTCCCCCTTACACCGCTTCAGGTCGGCATAGTGATGCCTGACCTGCTCACCAGTTCGGGGTATGCCAGTGACACTGGTTAGGTCACGGGCGAGACGGTCCCAGGCCTCTGCCTTATATTGGGAGCCCTGGTACTGGCCCTGCAGCAGTCTCTGATCATGGTCTGTGACAAGGAATCCTGCCATGCCTCTGGACTCCTGGATGCACTAGCGCTGCACCCGAAAGCGTACACCTTCTCCCCTTCCTGACATGGTGCCTGCAAGAGGAAGCTACAACCAGTTATGAGATGTATTCCCATCTCTTGGGTTTAAGTAGGTCTGATTTTCCACACTTTTCTGTGATTGGCCAGTTTTGAAATGGCTAGGCTATGGACAAACCTGCTTACCTAGTGTTGGCATTGTTTAAAGGGGTATAACACTGGGCACAGTGAGTTAGCTGGCCTACACATTGCTTACTCCTCCTAAGCTGACCTGTGCAATGCTTAGCATTGCTTACATTAGACTTTGCATTATAATTCATTTTTGGCATTGATTTATTATTCATTACACCTTATATGTATGCCTGGTATCCATGATTCATGTGTACATACACTGCATGGGGTCCTTGTGTTTTATTGGCGACTTCAACATTCTATTGCACTTACACCTGACTCCTGGGCTTACTGCTGTACTCACATTCACCTATTTATGTTATGTAGTAGTTTAAGGCACATATGTCTGCATACTGATTCCTTTCACAGGTTCAGTTTGGTTTTACTATGGTGAAGAATTGTCTGCTGATACCTCATTCTTTTGTACTTCTGTAATGGCTTGGTGGTTAACTACTGTAACTATGGTGCATAGGATCCTGGATTCGAGACCTGCATAGCTGTTTATTTTGTTGATGGGCAGAACAAGGGCCATTGGATACAGAGTGATTAAGGCAGTTTTGAGCATTTGTAAGCAGGTTTGCATGAGTTTGTGCGACAGTAAGCACTGCTAACCTCTGGTTACATCTGCTTACAGAGAGTTAGCTTCAGAATTGCTTAACCTGTGTGCGCATTGCTTACCCCTGCGCAAACTGGGCTTAAGCTCGCTTACTAGTGCTTAAATATGCTTACTATAGCTTATTGGTGCTTAAACCTGCTTACTAGTGCCTTATTCAAAATGATACTAACATCTCACATGTGGATTTACTGCAGTACTCCAGTTTATAAATATATGTTACTTAGTGGGTTATGCAACATAAAAATTAGTCATAACATGCTTTGCCATGGAAACTGGAATGCAGGTTATAATGATGGGATTTGAACCGGGAATGCCTGTTCGTAAGCTGAATGATCTGCCCACTACACTTTTGCTATGCTGCTTCATTTGCATATATCTTCCTTGTTATCCTCTTCAGCCATTTAAGCTGCATTAACCATAGTTAAGCGATGGGCACACCCACGCACCTACAGTTAGCTTTAATCGGATTTAAAAAAAAATAAAGGGTTTGTTCATTTTATTTCTGTATACTTTTGCTGTTGTACACAAGGGAGACTGTTGGTGGGGATATGCAGACACCAATGAGTGGTCTTGCTCATTTCTTACCCCTTTCTGCTGTTCTTCATTGTGGAGGTGTGTATATCCTGAGAGCTCTGCTCTCAGACACACCCCTTGCACTCTTACACGCTCCGTGTAAGGTTAGGCGCTCAGGCAGTGCAGCTCATTACTATGCATGGTGCGCTGCCGTCCTACTCCTAAATGCCTGCCTCCATGCAGGAGTAAGCTAGTCCTGAACAGAGGAATAGTAAATCCGTGGGGGGTGGTGTCTATTACATGGGATCAGTATATGACATGCTTGCATAGGTGCTTCAGAACTTATATTCAGTTACAGAGATGTTGGAAAATTAGGGAGGAGAAATACTTAAAATGTGGATAGAAGTACCGGAGAGAAGGAAGCAGGAAATCTGCATATGGTTTGGGATTGAGCGGCAGCTAAATTTTTATGAAATAGTTTAAAGATGAATGGAAAAGAGTGTGTGTGAAGTAGTTTGGGAATGAGGCAGCTACATTTTTATGAAATAGTTTAAAGGTGAATGGAAAAGAGTGTGTGTGTGAAGTGAGTCCTAAAATGTTGGACGTTTTTACCCTTGGGGATAGGTGGGGAGGAAGATAGGTGGTGACAGCAGGAGAAAGTGGAGTTACTGTATCTGGGAAGAGAATGGGTAAAAAGCGTTATGTCAAAAGCTTGATTGAGAACGCATAGGCATGTTCTGGCAGCTCTGGGGATTATGAAAAGTAATGAAAAAAGGGAAAGGAATGGGAGAAGGTACTGTACAGGTATACTAGATATTAGTATTTATAATATTTGTATGTGGATTATATCAGTTTCTGGGGGGCAGGGCAGGCATCATAATGTATGTCCCATTGTTCATAAAAGCATATGCACTGTCAGGGGTAATTAATAAAAGCAGGCAGCAGTCTTTCCAAAAAAAAGGTGGGGACTGAGGGAAATGCTTTGGTGTTTTTAAGACATGATAGTATTATTTGTTTTGAATAGTGTTCAATAAAAAGAATGTGAAAAAAAGAAAATGTTAATATCATTTTAGACTTGGATTAGCAATATGACACAAAACTTACTGCAGTGGTGGTGCTGCGGTAGCATTGTCGCCTCAGAGTAAGATGTCCTATTCGATTCTCAGCTAGAGCGTATTCTGTGTGAAGACATGCGTGAATGGGCATACCTTCGTTGAAGGTTGTGAGTCAGGGCTGGCAACTCGGCATGTAAAAATCTACTGCCAATCATTAGCGGACTGGAGTTCTGCTGTGGTGACCCCTAACCAGGAAAAGGCGACAGACACAACAACATTAGCAATATGACATAATGGTTCAAAGATTTTGCAGCACTTAACCCACACCTCCAGCTTTTTGCTGCACCCTTCTATGTGTATGCTGAGACTATTGCAGAGACTATACAGTCAAGATTTAGGATGGTATGATCTTGAAGCAGAAATGTATCCATCTTTTGTGTTATTTAAGCCCTGTGTCTGCAAGGAGCTTTGCTTGATTTTACCAGGCTGAGGAGTGGTGCTTCATCACTGTGACAAAGCAGAAATCCCCTGAGGCTCCAAGAGCAGAAAACATTTTTTCTTACATTTATTTCATTGAAATGCACTTCTTAACACTTATGGTTGTGCTATAAAGCAAACATACTACATCTTGCACTATTATAAAGTTTTTTTTTACTGTTTTCCTGCAGTTTTGTACTATTTTATACTGTTTTAACTGTATTATCCTTGATAGATAGTGTTTCATTACGATAAATGCATTTTTATTAAATTACTTAAATGTAAACTGCTTCTTTATACTGAGAGTTGTATTTTCTGTTTGTGAGTGCTCTGTACTTTTCTGTGCATGTTTTGTGAGATTTCTGTGTTCTAGTCAGGTAGCATAGTCTGGATAGAGGCCTTTTGTATCCAGGCCTGGTTGTTTTGCTTGTTGAGTTTCCTGTGTTTCCGGCAGACATCCTCTGCTGATAGTGTCTTATCATCACTGTTAGTGAGAGTAACAGGGGTGGCTGACCTTCTCTAGCATGAGTGATTGGTTGAAAGAGCAGGGGCTAGCAGGATTGGGTAGTAATTAGGGTTGCCAGCTGTCCGTTTTTCTGGCAAATTGTCCGGTTACCAATTTCATTCAAAACCGGACACGTGAAGTCCGGGTTTTGCTCCACACTACCACAGAGTGGCCCCATTAATTCCTTATTTTGGTAAAATTTTTTTTTTAACCTGCAACTTTAAATTTATGGATGACGTCACCTAAGTTTACCATACGTCCGGGTTTCCCTGGACACGTTCTATTATTTGGGCTCCTGTCCGGGTGGTTTTTGAAAATTCTGTGATTTGTCCGGGTTTTAAAAAAAGAATTTTCAAAAACCAGACATCTCTATTTCGGAGTCTTTCCTCCACTTTGTTTTTTTTTTTAATTGGCTCATATACCGGTATACGAGCCAATCAAAAAATGGAGCTCTGTTCAATGTGGAACTGCTTGATGTTCCGCATTGAACAGAGAGGGTCTGCTGTGCACGTTTTTAATTGGCTCGTATACCGGTATATGAGCCAATCAAAAAGCGGAGCTCTGTTCAGTGTGGAACTGCTTGATGTTCCTCATTGAACAGAAGAGGCTCTGCTGTGTGTGTTTTTTTTTTTTTGCTCTTCAGCCCTAAGAGGACGAAAAAACACATGTTCATCCTCTTTTACATACAACGAAATATGGCAACCCTAACATCACCATGCATCACCAGTATACAGAGGCATGCGTGTGACATCAGCTTTGTAATGAGGCAGACTGTCTATTAGATTTGGTCGGTTGGTGATTTGAATTGTAATTGGAGGGGAATATAGCAGTAGCATCAGCAAGTAGAGTGCAGCTATCCATACAACTTGAGTTCTACAAATCTGCAGAGTTCCCCCAGTGCCCACCCTTGTTTGCAGGCAGGATGATGATGATAACATTTACTTTTCTGACTCTGAGTCTGGTGGCTCAGCTTCCTCCAGGTAAGCAAAAATGAATTAAAAACAATGCAGTTGTATGTATAATGTATTTAAGTGGGAAGACTATCACTATCGGAGAGTTGATTACTTTTTAATGATCTCTTATAGAATCAGTAACCTGAACCTGTCTATTATTAACTGTTACTATGCATGGTCTAGCCTTCTCGGAATGGTTAATTCAGTTTTATTGTTCCGAGAATCCATCCTCTCATAACTATTTTGTAGAGTCTGTTCTTACAAAAGTATTTCATGGACTAAGGATGTTGTATGGAGCGAAACTGAGCTTATTACACAGATCGTAAAGTTATGGCTGTAATTTTACTAACGTCTTGGGACATTGCACTCTACAAAAGACATTAGTAATCTGGTTGATTTGTTACTATATAATCTGCTGTGATACTGTGAAGTAGGTGCACTATAGTATTGCCTAAAATATTTCTGCAGGTTGACATTTGTAGTGAATGGTTGGCAAATAGTTTGCATTTTTACTGTTTATTCATAATAATCTTAAATGCTAACTTTTTGAGTTGGTTAAATTCATTGTGCAAGTACTTTAAATGCAGTGGCTTGATATTTGCACTCTAAATACGAGATTACAACATTTAGTTAGTTACCTGTTTGAATAGAAAGTCTTTCTGTTTGACATTTGATGTGTCACTGGGAAACCCTGACCTACTGTGACTGTTTTTGTTAGAATGTTTTGCAGATATTGATAATTCTAGTCTGATTGCTGTGTTGTAAGAATATATAGTTCATTAAAACTGAGTGACGTCTTTTTGTAACTGATGCATCCAAGAGTCGTGCACCACATGGAAAAGTCGGATTTGATGTGGTTGATTACACAATGTGAAAAAAAAAACTCCATCCGCCGTTGTCAGACTTGTTTCAGCTGTACCACAACAGAATGGGTGACTAATTTACTTTTTTCGCATTCCACACGTATATTGCACAAGCACAACTCATCTAGCCAGAGTTAGATTCAATAGTCAGAGAAAGAAAAAGTGAATTGTTGTAAAGTGCTTATGGGTCGCCCCCTTTTCATTAGAGGGCAATCCTCTTTTATCATGTGTAGGTACTTCTAGCAGATACTGTGCTAAATTAGTAACATTTATCTGTAGTCTTTTATGTGATTCTTTAGTAGTAAATATTTCTGCTTTATATTAAGCTCTGGACACAACTTAACATTACAACTTTTGCTGGACTGCAGGGATTCCAAGATGGCCGCCGACTAGTCTAGTCCTTACTCTCTGAGCTCTTCACAGCTATTTAACTTTTGTTTTTTTTTTGCAACTCTACATCAACCTTTTTCCTCAAATTTTTATACTAAAAGATTTTATAAATCTTTTTCTACGCATTTGGATTATTTTTTCTTCTGGAATTATTATCCTGGGATTTATTTTACCTCAGAACATTCTTGGTCTCTCTGCTGCTGGGACTCCTACTGCTCCAGTCTGTTCCTGGTTCCTGGTATCCTGTTAACTGCATTCCATTTCTGGGCATGGCTACAAAATCTGACTCCATGGAGACTCAGCCTACAAAGGCCAAATATACTTCAATGCTCTCTCCTGAAAAAGATTCAGGTTCAAAAAGACTGAAATCATCTAGACAACCTACAGAAACTTTTAATGTAAGTAATAAAGATTTAAATGGCTCAAATTTCCTTTTAGAAGAACTAAAAATAGCATTAAAACCAATCCAAAGTGCTATACAAAACTTTTCAGATCAGTTTGCAGACTTTAGTAAATCTTTAAAGCAAATAAATGATAGTATTGTTACTACTGAAAATAAAATCTTAGCTTTGGAGGTTAAAACAGACTTATTGGAAAGTGACTTTAAATCTAGAGATAAAACTGTTTCAGATTTACAAGCTAAAATATTGGATCTGGAAGCCAGGAGTCGAAGAAATAACATCATTATTCGTGGTTTACCTGAATCTTATGACAATAAAAACTTATCTGTGACTAAAAATATCTTTGAAACACTGTTAAATTGTGAAGCTTCTTCAAAATCTATAATTGTAGAGAGAGCACACAGAGCACTGCGTACAAAGCAAGATTCTTCCACACCAAGATTAATTTATACTAAGTTACTAAACTTTCAAGACACTTTCCAGATCCTAGAAACTGCTAAAACAAAGAAACAATTCATATGGAAGTCTCACAAACTATCATTTTCCCAAGATCTTCCTGCACAGATCAAATTAAATAGACAAAAACTAGCCCCTATTGTGCTGACTTGATAAAAAGAGGGATTAGATTTCGAATGGCATATCCTAATACCTTGTCTTTCACAGCTAATGACAAAAGATTTGTATGTTCAGATCCTAAAGATGCAAAAGACATTTTTCTTAAAACATTTAAAAAGCTTCCTGACACTGTATCTTAATATTCTACTGTTAAAGAACTACAATAAGGTTTGATCTTTTCTTTTCTTTAATCTGACAGTATTTGTGTTACATGATTTATAATTCTGGTGTGACATAATTATATTACCTTAAGAACTTGTCATGTAATTTACACATGATGGATTTGGTGTGACAGTGTGCAGTGACAGGATATATGCTTGTTAGATTTGTGTGGATTAATAGAAGCATTTAAATTCCTGTATTTACTTTTTTCTCTTTCTCTCACATATGCTTGCTGTGTAAATAGATACTATGTTAATTTTACTACAAGCTTTGGAGTTACAGCCTTCTGTGTAAGCTAAATGATTTTTGGAGGGAAAACATTCCATCTCAACATTCTAGCAAGAAAATCTTCCCCTCAGAGTTCCAGCTGATGCTCTGCATGAACATGCGCACACTACAGTCTCTCTGAGATGGATGGTGATGTCATCATTTGTGAGGAAAGAAGGACAGTTTCAAATACACAAGTCTGCTTGTTTTCAACAAGTATTCAATAGCACTAACTTTTTAATAGATCTGGCTATTATTTAAAGTGTTTTCTCTTCATAAATGAAGGTTGCTTTTAAATTTAAACAGATTCATGTCACATAATATATTCAGTGACTTTTAGTGTGTCTGCATGACTTCAAAGCAAGCTGCTACTTTCATAAAGCAGAGTGAAAATGTTTCTGGAAACAAATGAACAGGTTAGTTTTATATATTAAAATTCTAAAGGATGTGTAAAGAAATGAACATATTTTCCTATTCAGAATATTTTTTCATACAATATTTTATATTAAACTGAAGTGTTTAATTTGACAAATGTTACAAAGTATACCTGTTCATATGAAAGTTTCATGTTCTTTCCATTCTCTGCTCTCTCTCTTCTCAGAGGCTGGATGTGATATTTATGATTAGTAGTTTATGTTTAAGAAAGCCTTTACTTATTTGAAAGGTTTGAAATAACTATCTTTAATATGATTAGCTGAATCTACATGTATATATTTAAGCCCTTAGATTTACTGCATTTAGCTTGCTTGTTTCTGTTTTAATTATATGTTCAAAATGTTTACTTTAAAAGCCTTGTCTTTTCATGCTGTTTTGCTATGTTACATCTATAGCTTAGAAGAATAGTATGGCTACATAACCTAACAGAGTCATTAGTAAAATATTCAAAATGTAGATTTAAAATTATATGTATGCACATTGTTGTACATTCAGTCCAATATATATGATGCTGTTTAAGTTACTATTTAATAATATAATTATACTTTATTCATGTATATTAACTAGTGTTAAAACCTTACAGCTTATAATATTTCATTTTGAATAGTTCCTGTCCTACTATTATCTAGTTAATAGATGCATCTCCAGACTGAATTGTTTTTCATTTTGAGATATGGTTGCTTGGTAGTTGTTTTTTGCTTTATTTGATCTATAACTAAATACTCATTCTACAGGTATTAGTGCTTTTATCATACTAATGGTCATGTTGATTAATAAAATTATCACTAAAGTACTAAAGAAGGTTCAGTAGATAGTGCATGACTATTATCTTTAGTTCAGTAATGCTATGCTTATTTACTTATATTATAATGTTACCAGTTGGTTTTGTTATACTTATATATGTTATCTTACATATCTTTCAGTTTTAATTGTATTACTTCTTATGATAGAGTGTTCTAGTTAAGCAGAGTGTGATTTATTTATTATTTACTTGTTTCTCTTTCTCTTGAAATACTTGAGGAAATACATTTAATCACTATAAATTTCAATTTAAGGATAGGAGCTTTAGATTAGTATTAGAAGTAGGGATTAAGCATGTTGGACGACTTGAAATTAGTTAATTTTGTATATATTTTTAGTAGTATTACTCGGACTTTATGTTATGTTAGGCTTCCTTTGAGTAATTTGTATTCTAACTTGAGGTTATTATTATCTATAATTACAATGTTTTTTCATGTTCTTCTGCTCTTCCTTTATCACAGGGGATTGGTGGGTAGGCACTAGGGTTAGGATAAAGGTTATTATTATACATTTCATGGTTCTTAAAAACTTTTTCTTTTTTTTCAACAAATGTTATTTGATGACTTGCTTGAATACTTAAAGACTGTTTTTCTTTTATTTTTTCTTCTTCTTTTTAATGTTGTGTTGGATTTGCACCTTGAGTTCACTTTTATAGCATCAATAATGATTATACTTGTAGAATATGCCTGTTGACATAATTTTAGATTCTTGGAATGTTAGAGGCATTCAAGATAAAGCGAAAAAGTCACTATTATTTCATATGATCTTTAAATCACAGGCTAACATTTGTTTTATTCAAGAGACCCATATTTCACGTATTGATTGGAATAAAGAGTTAAAAAATGGATCAAAAAGATTATAGCTTCAGGTGACTCATCTAACTCCAGAGGTGTAGCTATAATCATTAAACAAAAATTCATTGGGAATATTACTGATGAGAAATTTGATGATGAGGGGAGGTGGTGCTTATTTACTGCTTCTATTGCTGGTTTGGACAAACCCTTATTAATTTTAAATCTATATAGCCCATGTAATTCACAACATTTGTTCATTTTAAAAATTTACAATATTCTTGCATCCTATAAGGATCATCATATTATAGTGGGTGGTGACTGGAATGCAGTTATAAACCCTGTAATTGATCGTTCACGCTCCACTGTCACCTATAATCTTCAATCTACTCTGGCTATAAATGATTTGATGACAGAATATAATTTAATAGATCCCCTCCGCACTGTTAAAAATATAAACAAGAATGATATATATACTTATTATTCTAAGTGCTATCATTCGTGGTCCAGATTAGACTTCTTTCTAATTTCAGATTATATTTCAAAATATATTGTGGACTTTACTACAGAACCCAGATTCTTTTCGGATCACTCAAGAATTTCACTAAAATTGAACATAAAACCCAATATCAAAAATAAAACTATGTTTAATAAGTGGACCTTAAATAATAACTTATTGTCAAATGAAGATATTTGCAAACAAGCTTCAGAAATCCTAAATGAAATGGTGAATAGTCTTGAATCATCAGACATTCCTTATGACATACAATGGGCTGCATGTAAAGCAAGATTAAGAGGTTTATTTATTAGTAAAGCTGCCTTTTTCAAAAAACAATACTTTAAGAAAGAGGAATTCTTAAAATCAAGAATTTCTTCATTGGAAAATCATCTTAGTCTGAACTATGATGCTACTTTAGAAAAACAAATTTTTGATTGTCAGAAAGATTTAATTCTGCTTCACCAAAATAACCTCTCCTTAGCTGAACAAAAGCTACTTGCTTCATATTCAGAGTGGGCCCAGGTTCCATCTAAATTGTTAGCGAGAATTATTAAAGTTAACTTCAGAAATCCAAATATTACATCTTTATCTTATAATAACAGATTATATAATACTGATGAAGAGATTATTCAACTTTTCACCTCTCTTTACACTGAGTTATATTCGGGTTCTTCTAATTCTGTTAAAGATAATCACTCAAAACTCTTTTTAGACTCTTTGCAGTTCCCTAAACTTAATGATAATCAGCAAAAACTACTTTCTACCCCTATATCGGTACAAGAAATCTCGGATTCAATAGATAATCTTAAATTAGGTAAATCTCCGGGACCTGATGGTTTTACTCCAGAATTTTTCAAAACTTTCAAATTGGTAGTTCTTCCCTTTCTATTTAAAGTTTACAATCATATAAGAGTTAATGATATCTCAGATATTCATTGGAACACATCCAAAACCATTCTAATTCTAAAAAATAATAAAGATAAATCTGACCCAGTAAATTATAGACCCATTTCTTTAATTAACGTGGATATTAAGATTCTGTCATCTATTCTGGCTAACAGATTGAAACGGATTTTACCCTCAATTATCTCGTCAGATCAATCAGGTTTTATGTCTCAGAGACATGCTTGGGATAATACTCTATCTTTAGAGACTATACTTCATCTCATTAAGAAAAATCCAAACCCCATATATGCTTTGATTATAGATGCATCAAATGCCTTTGACAGAGTATGTTGGAACTTTCTATTTCAAACAATGTTATGTTTTAATATTCCCTTATTCTTTATAAATTTTTTAAAAGTTTTATACAAGAATATGTTTACTAGACTATACATTAATGGTCAATTTTCTGCTCCGATAAAGATCACTAAAGGAACAAGACAGGGTTGCCCATTGTCCCCTTTTCTTTTCAACATTTACTATTTACTATATAACATTTACTAAACCTTTGCTATTGTTTATTACTCAAAATACTTTTCATAACATCCCTAGAATTCTTAATACTAATATTCATTTCTCTGCTTTTGCGGATGATTTAGTAATCTACTTTCAAACTCCATTATCTGATTACAGAAAAATAATGAATTCTATTGATTATTTTTCTTTGGTTTCCAACTATCTTTTAAATTCTACAAAAACTCATATTTTCCCTTAAATCATTTAGCACACAAATCTTTTTTGTTTCCAGACGATCATTTTCAGTTTACTTATAATATAAAATATTTAGGAATCAATTTAGAACACAATAATAAATCTTCCTTTCAAAATAATATTAATAAATTATGGAACTCTATATTGTCTGATATGGACAGATGGAAGCATCTAAACCTTTCATTTCTTTCAAGGGTGGCCATTATTAAAATGAATATTCTGCCTAAATTTCTTTACCAATTCTCATCATCTGATCAGATAATTTCAAAAATTTTTTTTGAGTCTGTAAATAAAGCTTTGGCAAAATTCATATGGTTCCCTAAATCTGTTAGAATTTCCTATTCTAGATTGGCATTTTCGAAGGACAAGGGAGGTTTGGGTTTACCTAATCTTTATCTCTATTATTTGATTGTCTCATCCAATAAACTTCTTACTATCTCTAAATTCAATAACACTTCTTATCCAAATCACTCTTTATGGATAAAATTATGGTATAATTATGTCATTTCTAATAATTTAAATCCTGAAGCTATTCCCTTTATCTCTCTGGATAGTTTATTTATTAAAAATATATCTACAGTATTTAAACAAAAGATTAGAGATTTCCAAACCTTACTCAAAATGTGTAAACTAGAAAAGATCTCGCACCATGTTCAGCCAATCCATCTAAACCCAAATATATTATTGGACAATAAACTTTTGAACTTAACAAACTATCCTTTAATTAAAAATCTAAAAGTAGGAGATGTTTTGAAATATCTTGACTTGCCTTTATCTGACTGGCGTAAGTTATTGAAAGTAAACTGGAATTACTCACCAATTCTTACACAACTAAGAGCAATAATTAAAAACAAATTTGTATCTCTGGTCCCCATAGACTCACAATTGAAAAACCTTAACACGATTATCAAAATACTTTCATCATCTGATAAAATGCTCTCAAACTCATATAAATTAATTAATTCTTTAATGATGGACCACAACTGTCTTTTATCTAATGTTTGGTTGAATTATAATTCCCAATTGTCAGAATCTCAGAAAGTCCTGGCTATTAGACACACTAAGGAATTTATCCCTTTTAAAAAATTAGCATACACACAATTAATGATTAATAATGATGCCTACTTTACCTCAAATTAAACAAATTTAACCCAAATAAGTCCCCTTCGTGTTCATGCTGTTCTCATCCCCAAGCAGACCTCCTTCATATTCTATGGTATTGTCATTTTTCTCACAGATTGTGGACATCTTTGAAAGTCAGACTGCAGAAAATGGGATATCAAAAATCCACGTTGACGTGGGAATTTGCTATTCTACATATTCCATTGATTCATCTTTCAAAAGTTGATATTCATGTTATCATTTTTATTTGCTCATTACTAAAACTTTATATAATACAAAATTGGATTGATCGTTCTAAATTAAAATGGGTTACTTTCCAGAAAATGGCTTTTAAATTTATTGATGCTCAAAGATACTTAGGTGGAAGTCCAAAAAAAAGCTATTAGAAAGGTTGTGTTAGAAAAGGTTCTAAACATATTTAATAGTTAATGTTAAATATTTTTTTTTTTTTCTCTCAGGTTGCCTAACTTGTATATAGTGTACATATGGTGTATGTTTTATTTCTAAATAACTTATCAAAATCTCATGAAGGTTGTTATCACTAGATGAATTGTTATATGTTCATTTATGCCTTCTTGTTATGTATAATCTTTTAATTGTCTTGCTATTCATATAATTAATAAAAATTTTTTTGAGAAAAAAACTTTTGCTGGACTGCAGTGCTTAATGTGTGGCAAGGATGAATAAATCTGCAGAAGATACTGTATTTCTTACATGGTTTGGGAAGGCAGCAGTTGTCACTGTGATGTCACAAAATGGGCAGAGCATGGATGGGAGAGGGGGTGGGAATGGATGGAGTTATGGGTGATGCGAAGGGTGTGAACTTAGTCCGGTTTTAGCCACAAAGAAAGATGGCAACCCTAGTAGTAATTCGAGCTTCTAGATTATTTAATCTTTTCTGATATTTAAACCGTGTGTCTGCGAATGTTTTTAGCAAGCTGAAGAGTGGTGATTCATCACTGTGACAAAACAGAAATCCCCTGAGGCTCCAAGAGCAGAATAAGTTTTTTCTTACATTTATTTAATTGAAGTGCACTACTTTAACACTTATAATTGTGCTATACAGCTAAGCTACTACATTTTGCACTGTTGCATAGCTTTTATTACTGTTTCCTTGCATTTTTGTACTGATTTATAGTGTTTTCACTGTAGTTTCATTGCTAGATAGTGTTTCATTACTGTAATTGCATTTTTATTGAATTGACCTTCTCTAGCATGAGTGATTGGCTGAAAGAGCAGGGGCTAGCAGGATTGGGTAGTAATTTGAGTTTCTACATTCGTCCATCTTTTTCTGGTATTTATACCCTGTGTTTGCAGGGTGTTGCGCTTGTTTGTTCATTGCACACTGCTGCTGCACTCTTTAAACCCATTGCAAGGTATCTCAGTTGCATTTTTTCCCTTACTAGCACTCCTGTGTAGCTGACGCCCTCCCTTGCAACTACTGTGATTTTATCCAGCTCTACCCACACCTGTAGGTACATTATTCTGATAGTACCCACTCTACCATCCTTTACCTCTCTTCCACAGATTCTGACAACCATGGATGGACAATTTCCTGTGGTTTCTCCTGCTAATCTTGTTGATATGGGCATCTTGAGACAGTGTAGCAACTGCCTCATGTACACGGACAGCCCTCTTCTTCTGCCACCTAGGAACACAATATGTGAGAGATGCAATTAGATTAAGAACCTAGAATCCTTGCTATCTCAATCACAAACCAGTACATCTGGCACTGAGAAGGTTGTCTGCACAAACCCCACCTGTAACACCACTCACACCTGTACAGTACATTCCTACATATGTGGAGGTGCTCAACAAAAACATACCTAAACAAAAGTGACCTCCGAGGCAAAAGCACACATGCACATCTCAACCCACCACACCAAGCACCACACATTTATTTATTTATTTATTTTTATTTATTTATTTAACATTTGTTGGCCGGGAAAGTCCGACTAGGTTCCACAGATCCTGTTTTCAGCAAAAGCCCGGGGAGAAATGCTCCAGAAGCATGTCTTTAGAACATGTAGTTCACATAGTACACATCCTGCGTCTCATAGTCTCTAAGGCCCAGCCACAAACCCAACATACTAGTCATAGGAGACTCTATCGTGAGACACACAGATGTGCCCTTCACCAGGCTACACTAGGGGAAAGTCATGGTAAGTTGCTTGTTAGCTGCTAGAGCCCCGATCATGACTCAGGAAGCCCACTCCACCAATCTGTACTTACTTGAATCCATCAAGATTCAGCCCTCTACCCTGATCCTGGGTGACTTTAACTACCCAACCATAGAGTGGAAGACCTATTCTAGCTCAAACATGAATGCTCAGAGATTCCTCGACTTTGTCAATGCCAATGCATTCGATCAGCTAGTTGACACCCCCACAAGAAGTGAAATTATCCTGGACCTGGTACTAACCAACATGAGTAGCCACTGTAGCACCCCTACAGTGCCATCCTCCTTGGTAAGATCCGACCATAAAGCAATAACTTTCAAAGTCACCATCTCTTCTGACCCCCCCCCCCACCCACACTGCCAGGTTCAAACAAAAAAACTTTTCCAAAGCTGACTACAACCTCCTGAGAGCAGGTATAAGCAGCTTCACAGCCACCATACCTTCAGTTGAATCAAGCACTAATATCCAAGCCTACAACAAAAAACTATATGAGCACCTATATAGCTGCATGGACTCAGCAGTACCAGACAGGACCAAATCATCTTCCTCAAGGAAGAGTAAACCTGTCTGGTGGACAGCAGCAATAAACAGACTCTATAATAAAAGGACACAATTGCTGTCCAGGACCAAGAAGGAGCAGGTGCCAAGTTGGAAACAATCTCTCCTTTGTTTGAACAAGCAAATAAGGTCACTGGTGAAATCATCTAAGGCTAACTTTGAGTCCAAATTGGCCACATCCATTAAGGGCAATCACAAGGCCTTCTATGCATACATCTGCAATCTCAAAGGTAATTCCCAAATCTGCTGTGAGTTGGGTGGTCAAGTATACCACTTATACAAATGCCATAGATATAGCCAACCTGCTGGCAAACACAGGTTCAGTGAAAACTTCACCTCCCTGTCCCCCATCAGTAAACCAGGACATCCCCAGCACCTGCCCCCCTCCCCTCATCACCAGGGAGCAGGTTATTAATGGCCTCTCAAAGGCAGAAAATACAGCATCCATAGGACCCAACAACATCCCTGCCTGAACTCAGGCAAGAGCTCTCTGCACCACTAGGCACTTTATTCAACCAAAGTCTGTGCACCGGCTTTGTCCCAGTAGAATGGAGGACAGCCACTGCCATCCCTTTGCACAAAAGTGGAGTGTCCACCGACCCAGGCAATTATAGGCGCATCAGCCTAACTAGCCTGATCTGCAAGGCCATGGAATGCATTATCATGGACCTTATAAACAAGGACATTGGCGACCTCCAAATGCTTGATCCCATGCAGTTTGGTTTTGTCAAAGGGAGATCATGCCTGTTAAACTTAGTTGCCTTCTTTGAAAGAGTCACCAAAGCCATGGATGAGGGCAAGACAGTGCACACCACCTACCTTGACCTAGCCAAAGCCTTCAACAATATACCCCACTCAGGCATAATAGATAAACTCTCCCAGCTAGGCATCAACTCATATGTTACCAGATGGGTAGCTAGCTGGTTCACTGATAGAGCCTACTCAGTCAAAATAGGGAAAGCCACATCTAGTAGTAGACCCATAAGAAGCAGCATTCCCCAAGGATCAGTCTTGGGGCCTCTGTTGTTTGGGATATACTTTTCTGAGGTGCAAGCCAAAACCAGTGGTCTGTGGCTGATCAAGTTTGCAGATGTTTGCAGGCTGGGCACTGTCATAAATTCCCCTAGTGATGTGAACAACCTCCAAGAGGACCTTAACCAAACTAATGACTGGTGCCAGAAGCATGGTGTCAAACTGTTTGTGAAGAAATGCATCATTATCCCCTTTGGGGAAAATGGTGTCCCCACTAATTATCACATCAATAACAACGTACTAAGCATGCAATCAGGTGTGAGGGACTTAGGTACCCAGGTTGATAGCAACCTGACTTTTGACCACCATGTTGCCTCCATTGTATGGAAGGCTTTCTACATGGCCCACCTCATAAGTGAGGGTATTTCATCCAGGAACAAGGAGGTCATAACATTCCTGTACTCCTCCTTTATCAGACCCATTATCAAGTACAATTCCCCCTTTGGCATGCACCTTGCCAAGCACATGCAGCAGTTGGAGAGACCACAGAGGTTTCTGACCAGGAAAATCCAGGGTCTCAAACACCTATCTTATACAGATAGGCTAAAAGCCCTGTCCCTCTACTCAGTCTCATACAGACTACTCAGAGGTAACCTGTGTTTGGCACACAAGGCCGTCTCAGACTCAGCTTGGATGGAATTACTGCATATCCATAAGTCAAACTCCACTCATGCAGCCCGCACTCAAGGACTCAACCTGGTCTGTGACATTAATAGAACTTGTTGGAGGGAATAAATTTGGATCCCAGTGACTCCCCCATCTGTGGAATAGACTTCCTCTCCATGTCACTCAAAGTACCTTACTAGCCCTCTTTAAGAGGAACCTGGATGACTGGATGGAAAACAGAAAATATACTCCTGGGTTCCCACCTGTGTCCCTGCTAGACACGGAAAACAGGTGCTGACTTTGTGGGAACATGGGTGAAATTCTTGACTAGGTTTATAAGGGCATCCAGGCCAATAGCTTAGTATTGTCCTATGAACCTATGAACCTGTGTAGGAATACTAGCATTTTGCAAGTTTCTTCTATGGGAAAGATTCACAAGCTTACTTAATGCTTCTACAAAAATAATAATATTTGAAGAACATACAGAATGTACAACTCAGAGGAGCCAACCCATGAAAAAAATGGTCAAGAAATCTTCCTAAGGAAAAAAAATAATTGTTTGGTTTGCCCTCTGCCCCCAATTTGGGGAGGCAAGCCCTCACCCTTCCATACTTATATATACCAACTACATACTCACACAGACATTAAGAAGGCCGACATCTCCCCATATAAATTAATCACTATCAATGCTCAGTTAGTAACTGATTTCCTAAGGAAAAGCAAACAGGAGTCCAACTTTGCCAAGTTCTGGTCAGGGAGTTTCAATGAGCAGTATGTCCACCATGAGTAGTTCTTTTCTATGAAGATTAACAAATCAGTCCTAAGATCATGGCTCAGTGATACTGAGATATTTTTCCATCTCACTTTATTTGGTCTAATATTGATGGTCATATTCATGTAAAATGATTCAAACTAAGTGACCAATATGATGAGGAGAAACAATGATCTACTTTAGAGTTTTTTTTTTAAATCCACTTTCAAGAGTGAAAATCTGATGCTTATAATTTTTGGTGGCCTGCAGAACAGCCAGCACCCTTAAAGGTTATTTTCCTTTTTATTTAAATCCATTGCATTGATGTCTTGCTGAGTTTTATTGTAATATTTTTGGAGTTTACAGCACCATGTTTTGTGGCCATTACTTAGTCTGTGATTGTTAAGTCATATATTTTTTAGTAATTTCCAATATTACATGATTCTGTTTTAATAGTGGATCTACAAAAAAATTTAAGTTGAATGAGAACAGTGAAGCAAATTGATAGTTTGTCAAATGAGGCTGCAACTCCTCTGAACAGGAAGAACATCATCTACATTTGGAAGCAGGAAGCACAGCCTTGAACTCTTTCAGTAAAGATAAATATAGTCTGTCAGATTCTGCTTTAGTTCTGGATTGTGCACATGAAATTAATTTCTGAACAGAGATCAAATTGATATCCAGTTGGTCTATAAAATCATGCAACTGCTTGTTGGATTTCAAAGTATATAGAAATTAAGTATATCTCTTCAGCTGCCAGCAGAGATAGGTCCAGATAAGTTCCTGGTTTGTTTAAATATTTCTGTTTGAACACATTTTTGCATTCTTTTTGAACAAGGTCAAAGCTGTTTGTAAATTTGAGGTTGCTGAGTGCAATGCTTAACTATAGTTATTTCAGGTAAAACGTTTCTTTACTCACTTTACATACTTGTCACCAGTGATTCATATATTTATTAGCTTAATAGTATGTGAAGTGGAATGGTACACTAATAACTTCAGAATATTGAAGAGTCATAGCTTAGCCATTGCTGTCATATTAATACGAAAGGATTGGCTTATTGTAAGGATAAGCAGTAACTGTGTTTTGATATGCTGATGTGGTCTTTCTAGCTGGTGGCAGTATTACCATGCAGTCAAGGAAGGAACATTTTAACTGTGTTGAAACAATTAACTAACTCTTCCTGAAAACATTATGTGTGTATTATATTAACAATAATCAAGGTTAAGTTTTAAGTAGTTTTGGGAGAATTACATGGAAAATCACTGGGCTTAATCTGAGGTTGGTGTATAACTCAGATATGTAGCTGTACAGTGTAAGCCCTGTTTGGATATGGCAGATGTTGGCTGTTATCTAAGGCAGCAGTGAGTATTTCCATACACCTGTTAATTCTAAATATTAAGATTGTATATTTTCATATTGTAACTGGAGGAATGCACATATTTTTAAAAGTCAATAATATTTTTGTATGCACTGGTATTGTAAATATTGTTTAAGATATTTTCTCTAACAACTTTACAAAGTGATCTTGTAGTTAAGTATACTTTGTACCTAGGTAATGGCTGAAAAGAGTCAATAGACTGGTTCACTTATTTGAGTATCAGATTGAAAAATAAAATGAAATAAAATAAAATACACTATTAAGGTTAATCACCATTTGAAAATTAACTGGTATCATTAGATGAGATTATTTTCTCATTTATCACATATAAACTAATAGTTTTCATACGGAGTGTTTGGCCATGCCACCTGTTTGTCACAAGGGGTATATTAAAGCAGATACTAGAAAAGAGGAAATGGGAACAGGGGAAGGATGCAGTAAAACTGACATGACCACAACATTGTTGTTCAGGCATGCTAAGACATCACTGTCCTTCAGTAATGAATATAGTTTTCAAATAGGGAGTAATGGAATAATAGAAGGGGATGTGAGATGAAATGCAGTTAAAATGAAAATATGACATTCAAAATGTATTTATGATGAACTTCTGGTAGGGAAATTAATCGGTCATCCACTGTAAGTAAATGCAATGCTGACGGATTAATGTGTGGAACTACAGAATGTTTCTATGTACATGAGGGTATGGGCTGACATGAGGAATCATCACTGAAGCATAGCAGTTGTAAGGCATTTCATTTCTTCCCTGGATGGTTATCTTGATAAGAATGATATTAAGTAGTAACTGGAAAGTTCAATGATGTTTTTTTTTTTCAAAACACGGTAAGGATAAATATATATAGCTTAGTATGCACGGGTAGCAACTGCCTTCTTAGAAAAAAAGTTTGACATCTCACTTTTTGGTTAGCACTGTATTTAGAAGTCAGACTGCTAACAGTACTTACATCTGAGTGATGACAGTAGTTGGTAACTTATTGAAGAAATATATGTGCCCTGTCAGCAGTGACATTTTAGATGGAATGCTGCCATATCACACTCTGACAGTCACATCGCCTGTTAATAAATAGTAGATCATGGCAACCACCATGTTTCCCTGCCTTTAAATAACTAATTAAATTATAACTAAATGTATACGTACATATCACTCTTAATGTACTGGATATCTGAGTAAACTTGCATTCTTGAGTTTCACAATAATATGGACTATCACTTATTAATCATCATGGGACCATTATCTTTATCCAGAGCTTGAAGTTAATATGTGATCATATGGGGAGACATGGATGCCATACTCATCCATCCTCTACATTCTCTTATTTACAATTTCATTGGATCATAGGAGATTACTAGGCTATTGATTCAGAGGTCATTTGAAGCCTAGCCATTTCATCGTAATTTAGTACCATACCAATGCGAGTCAGTACCCATGATTGCATTTAGTGGTGACTTCCTATGTCCAGGATAGTTGTGGGCTCTCTCCCTGGTAGGAATTTATGGTGCCCTATCCACTCGTCCAGGTTCCTCTGGATCAGTGTCATAGAGGTGCTTTGTTTCACATAAATTAGTAGCCTGTTCCAAAGACACGGCAGTCGCAGGGAGATAAAGCTTTCCCTCCAGCATGTTCTATTTAAGTTGCAGGCCATATTTAAGTCCCTGGAACGGGTAGCCCTAGTCCCATTTGAGTTACTGATATGCAGCAAGTTCATTAGGTTTGGGTCTTCGATTGTTGTGTAGGCCAGGCGTAAGTCTCCCCTAAGAAAGCTATATGATATGGAGTAAAGTGACAGGGAATTTAGTCGATCTGTGTAAGGCACATGCTGCAGCCCTTTGATCTTCTTTGTTAGAAACCTCTGAGGTCTCTTTAATTGCTGCAAGTGCTTAGTACGGTACATGACAAATGTGGTGTTATACTCAATTATGAGCTGGCTAAGTGCCGAGTATAGGGGGGCTATAATGTCTGTTGCTCTCGAGGTGATTCTTTTACTAATCAAGTGTGCTATGTTGAAACCTTTTCCTACTACAGTAGACACATGGTGGCTGAAGTTAAGGTCACAGTCAACTTGTGATTCCAGGCCCCTTACCACTTCATGGGTACTTAGGGTATTGTTGTTGATTTCACAGTGTGAGGGGACATTGTTTCTGCAGAAGGGAATAATGATGCATTTCTTTGCATTCAGTTTGAGACTGTGACTAATACACAAGTCACTGGTTTGAATGAGACCCTCCTGGGGTATACTGACATCGTTTGTGGATTCAATGCTTGCACCTAGTTTGAGGTTGTCTGCAGACTTGGTCAGCCACATCCCTTTAGTTTTGACCTGAACTTCTGAAAAGTATATACCAAATGGTAGGGGGCCCAGCACTGACACCAGTGGCACCCCACTGGTAATAGTTCTGCTGGTTGATGAGGAGTCACCCACTTTGATACTGTGTGTCTGGTTTGTGAGCCATTTGTCAACCCATCTTTCTAGGGGTTTACATTCAATTTGCTAAGTTTATTAGTAATGCCTGAATGTGGAACTGTGTCAAGAGCCTTTGCCAGGTCGAGGTATGCTGTATGCACAAATTTACCCTCATCAATGGCCTTTGTCACATTTTCAAACAAATCCACCAGATTTAAAAAGCAGGATTTGTCCTTCACAAAGTCAAATTGGGTAGTATCCAGAATTTGGAGGTCACCTATGTCTTTATTTATGAGGTCCATAATGATACATCGCATGATGAGGCTGATTAGGCTTAAGGGTCTGTAATTCCCTGGGTTTGTTGCTAGGCCACCTTTGTGGAGGGGAATAACTATTACTGTCTCCATTCTGCAGGAACAAAGCCTGTGGTTAGGCTATGATTGAAATGAATACTTAGTGGTGATGTTAATTCATGTTTTAGCCTGTTTAGAAGACAGCCTTGGATGTTGTCTGTTCCCATAAAGGCTGTGTTGTTTGCCTTGGACAAGGCTTTGAGGATGTGCTGTTCAGATATGTAGGGTGGGGGATGTTTGGGGAAGGTTTGCTGTAAGTTAGTAGGGGATACGAGAGAGAAATCTTCCCCCAAACCTATCCACTAGCAGGTTTGCTATCTCAGTGGGGTCAGTGTGTACGATACTGTTGGCCACCAGTTCTGCACATGCTTGGGTCCTACCCTTTATGTAATGTACATAACCATAAAAGGCCTTATCATTATCCTTAGCTGTACTTGCTAAGTTTCTCTCAAGGAGCCCTTTTAGGATTTGGCAAGTTGTCTTATTTTCCTGTAGAGGCTGAGGAGGGTGATTTTCCATTGTTGGGGCCCTGCCTTTGTTTTCTTAGACAGCAACTTTTTACATTTATTGTAAAGTTTGTTGACGGTGGATGCCCATCATGGCAGCTTGTTTTTACTTCTGGCTCTGGCTTTGATTCTGTCTGGTACAGCCAAGTTTATACACTTCTGCAAGTGATTGTACAGGGCTTTAGTGTAAGCTTCAGCATAGTTACCACTTCCAACTTGGGGTGGGGCTTGGAATGCATATATATATATATATATATATATATATATATATATATATATATATATATATATATATATATATATATATATATATATATATATACATACCTTCACCTAGGAGGGTATAGTTTGTTTTGGTGAAGTTTTTTAGTCTGATTTCACCCTTCATGAGTTCTGGTATTAGTGCCAGCTCAAAAGTGACTGATTTGTGGTCAGTTTTAACTAATGAAGGTCTGACAGTTGTGACTGTGCATCTGTTTTACATGTTGGTGAGGACCAGATCCAAAATGTTTGTTCCCCTTGTCGGGGTATGGACAATTTGTTCCAGGGTATTTGAATTAACAAAGTCAATGAACTTTTGTGATGGTGAGATAGGGCTAACGTAGGTTTCCCAGTTGATGGTGGGATAATTGAAATACTTCATAATCAGAGCGTTCAGTAAACTTTGGATTGTCTCTTGTTTGGTTAAGTAGGCTTTGTGGGCATCATGACTCATGAAGGAGGATCTATAACTGGCTATGACTTGAACTGGGGTCTCACCCACTGTAACCTAGACCTGGAGTAACTCCATGGAATTGTCCAGTCTAACTAGATGGGAGGTGAATTTATCTCTAATATAGATTGAAACACTGCCTCCTTTGGTTTTCACATGTTCGTTTTGTCATATAAAGATGCAAAATGCATTGTAGCTTTGCAAGGCTGGCATACCCTCTGAGGTCCTGAACCAGGTTTCTGTGACTTCACAGACATCTACATCTTCTAGTGATAGAAGTGCTTCCAGGGAGTGCAGTTTTTAGTTTAAGCTCCTTGAATTTAGCAGCATGACCTTTATTTTGTTCTGATTGGTTAATTTCACATCAGTAAGGTTGTTTTTGATACCTTGACTAAGAAAGGCACTATGGGGAGGCAAGAGCCTTTGCCAGCAGCAGAAAGCTTGGAGGTGCCAGGTGCAAACCTTCTCTTGGAGAGCAGGAAGGTTTGTCGACCATGGCTTCCCAGGCTGACAGGAACTGGATCCCCTTTGAATGACACCAAAAATTGAGACAATTATTGAAATCAATAATTTTTTGTTTATACTGTGGCATCATTCTAAGTAAGGGTAGTATGCTGCTCAAGGCTAGGGACATACCTACCTGGGACACATACTCAGAGAGCTCAACCATGTTTCTCTTCATATAATCCAGTGAGGTACATCTCAGGTCATTTACACTAACGTGAACTATGACAGAGTCATAACGGTACTTGTTGCTGAGAGACCTGAGTGCATGCATGATCTGACAAATACTGGCACTGGACAGGCAGATGACCGTGACTTTCTTCTTGTCTAACCTGGTAAGTGGGGCATCTGTGTGTCTCACTACTGAGTCTCCAATGATAAGAAAATTTTTTTTTTTGTGTGTTATGCCTTACCGGCTTGGTGGGTGAGCCACTGGTGTTGCTATATGTCATCGATGCTGTGGGGACTGGGTTAGTTCTAGCAGTGTTGTGCTTTGGAGCTTTCTGGTGTTTTCAGTAAGTTTTTAGAGAGAACTTCCACGTATGTGGATTTATGTGATTGATGCGTGCTATGTGTATGTGTATAAGTAGTGGTACTATGAGCATATGTAGTGCTGGGTGAGTTGACAACCTTCTCTTTGTTACTGTTTTGAGTGAGAGAGAGCATGGATTCCCGATTCTTGGTGCAAATACGACTCTTGCACTCTGTACTAGAGTATGTTATTAGTAGAAGGTTGTCTGTGTACATGAGGCAATTGCTTTAATACCTCAAGAGACCCAAGTCAACAAGGTTGGCAGGAGAAATAAGGGTAGTTCAACTGTCCATGATGCTACATTGAAGACTGCTGTCACTAGAGGTGGCTATTCAGAATTGATCAAGGATGAGTTCAGTGGATGGATATTTCTGCCTTGGTTTTAGGGAAAATTTGTTGAATTTAACTGTCCAGCTTTGGCCCACAACTGAGTGGACTGTCCGGTGCTTCATAATGTGCAAGCAAGCAGAAACCATTTCAAATGCAGGGCCTAAATACCAGAAGCAGAAAACTTGAAAAAAACTTTTAAAAAGATTCAAAAGAACCGATGAGGATGCTTATTCCAAGCCCTAGATCATCCTCCCTTTACCAGACAGATCCCAATCAGCACAATTCCCACAAAAGTGCACATAGGCCCCTTCCAATCCAAGATGGCCTTGGAAATGTACTCAGAACAAACAAACCACTACAAACAGTTCCAGAAGCAACAAGCTTGTATCTGGACTATGCCACAGCTACTAGCTACTCTAGTTTCAGCAAGAAACACTAGAGAATGTTTAAAACAGCAGACAAATAGCAGCAAGACACTAAAAAAAATTTAAAACAGCAGAAAATCAGCAAGGAAGGTCTGATATGATAGATTCTGCATTCACTTTTCAGTGTCTCTTAGATAAGGGCCAGTGTATTTCCTACCAGCATTTATGATTTTAGCATATTTAGAATGGGCTAGAGGTAGGTAGGGCATGACAAAGGAAATTAATAGTAAACAAGAGAAGTGGGTAGGAATGTGTAAGGAAGTAACTGGAAAGCAACAACAATAGATGGCAGGTTTTAATTTGCATTTACTGTGAAATAAGCAGAGTTCAGATCTAAAAAGCACCTTAATCATGGCAAGCTAAATGAAGCATGATGGACGCTTGAAACAAATAATAAGTAATTCCGTCATGTATATAGACATCACTCAAGCAAGTGATTTGCCCTTCTTAATCCTTGGTTTCAAGTGGTGATTCAGAAGGTGAATCTTCTTATGAATGGTACTTTTCACATGTGGTTTACCATTCTTGATATTCTGCTATTGAGGAATACTTCTGATTGTAAGGCTTATGGCATTTCTTCTGGCATATTATAGACTCTGAGGCCTGTTGGCTAAAGGAAACTTCGATCCAGCAGAGAAAGGGGACTGTAGTTCTGAGTATCTTACTTAAGAGAGCTGACATCCCAGGCCATATTGTTTGAGCAATTGAAGTGTAAAGCAATTTTCCCATCAGCTCCATGGTGTAGAGAGAGACAGAGAGACAGAGAGAGAGAGATAGAATCATGACAATGCAAGTAAACCAGGTGCCATTACCAACAAATCCCTGAAGTGTTAACAGGGAAGAAAGGGTGGAGTGGCAAGTTTGCCAACTCACCTATTACTAGCGGGAGGATCAGGTTTACTGTGAAGGACTAGCAGTCGTAGTTGGAAAGAATGACTGCAGCCTATATGTGTATGCATCTGTAATACACATTATGAATTATGGAAGATAAGGCATTCAAGTAAGTTCTCAGCAGATGGCATAGCATGGGAACACCCTTACCGTCTCTCAGCACACTTCCCCAACTGCTTACACTAAGGATTTCCATACTTGTGAAGGGATAAGTCAGACAGGTACAGTTGAAGGTAGATCCAGATAGTCAAGGAGGATCAGAGGATCATGGAGAGGCTGGGGACACGGAAGATTTCAGAAAGCTGAAGTGGAACCTAGAAAAGACGAGTCATTAACACAGAAAACTGATACAATAGATAAGGAAGCATGCAACCCAAGCTCCTTGTTAATGTCATGTTCTTTTCCTTAAACATTTGAAACTCTATGACCAGAAATTGAAGTTGTTGACCAGATGTAAGTTTATTTTGTAAGTCAGAATTGGCTCATTCAGTTCAATACTTTATTGGCTCATTTAGCATAGGGATGGTAGCTGTACAGCTGATGTATTTCTGGTACATGTAACTATAAAATTATAGCGTGTTGTTTCTCTCTCCTTCTGTTAAACCAAAATAAACAAATATTTTTTTTCTGTGTGCCCTGTTTTCTTGATTGCACATTTTATTTTTTCCTAACATTTGATTAGATATTTTGGAAAGTTTATCTGTATCTGTGTTTGTTCTTGTAATCTTCTACCAGTGTCTTTGACTGACAGCTCAAATGCAGTGACCTCTATGCAGTTTTGTGGAAACAATTACTTAAACGTCTATTATTTGGAGAGTCACCTCTTGTGGAAAATCATGGAATTCTTGTGTTGATTGTGCCGCAGCACCAAGGATCAATATGATATTTTGGCTGTAGGGGGTTGATCACATTTTGTTTTTCAAACATTTTCAGTGGGATTTCTACTGAGGTAAATGTGCTGCAATCATTTCTAATTGTGAGGACAAACACTGCTTCACTGACCCTTTTTTCCTCTTTCTTGCTCCCTTAGTTGACATAAAAAGATGTTTTCTCCCTTAAATGAAGGAAAGCTTAATGGAAAAAAACAGCCTTTCTATTATGTTCTTTAGGAGCTAATATGAAATGCTGTCAGTTAGTGCATTTCCAATACCAGAAGTCAGTTTATCACAGTAAAAGCTCTCAAGCCAAGCAAACCAAATACTGTTTTAACGTTCTTTATTCAAGACAAGACGTTTTCACCCCTGCTGTGCAGAAAGCTTCATCAGAAACATACATAAAAAATGCAACACACTTTTAAATAGTGCGGACATGATGTCATTTCCTTCAAGAACAGTGTATTCCATAAAATAACGAAGGGGAAATGTCCTTCTAAAAACCAATAAAAACCATCTTTGAAAAATAAAATTACATGATAAACATTCCATTACGAATGGCAATGAATGTTGAAGTTAAAATAACATTCATATTTAACATGTTAAATACCAAAAAATGTATATATGTTAAAAATAAATTTTTCAAAGATGGTTTTTATTGGTTTTTAGAAGGACATTTCCCCTTCGTTATTTTATGGAATACACTGTTCTTGAAGGAAATGACATCATGTCCGCACTATTTAAAAGTGTGTTGCATTTTTTATGTATGTTTCTGATGAAGCTTTCTGCACAGCAGGGGCGAAAACGTCTTGTCTTGAATAAAGAACGTTAAAGCAGTATTTGGTTTCCTTGGCTTGAGAGCTTTTACTGTGGTTTGTTGCTCTTTCCTTACTTGTTTTCATCAGAAGTCAGTTTATGGGAGTTGTATTGTGTATGACTATATGGGTTTAGACACTATATTCAGCACACCGAGGGATGTGTGACTGTGATTATCATAACAAATAAAAAAGAACGTAAGAAGTTATAGGGTTTCCTACTGTTTCGTAAAGAATAGTAAAGGCAAAGGGCATTATCTTTCTTGAATCCTTTAATGGAAGGGTCAGTAATGAGGGGAAGCTCACTCATCAAGCTGCATGTAAAAAGTGCTTCCTTTACCACTGTTTTCTGACACAGGTAAGGAATGCTACACAGCAGCACTGTACAATTAGTATACAAGATGAATGAGGACAGATGTCAGTGGGATCGGAATGAGACGTACGGTATGTCAACGACTAAAACTGACATTTTCTTATTCAACAAAGTGGGATATTTGCAGTTTGAACAGCTTTAAACTGATTTTGTGTCATCAAACAGGAAATAGTCATACAAAATGGGACCTTAATTTTTCTTGCTAACCAACAGTTATAACAGCTCTTTTAACAGGACAGAACCATGGGTTTGGTACTAAAATTATTATGCCTTGGTAGTTCTTTTATGTAATGGTTGGTAGATGACAGGGTAAAATCAAAATGTTGCCATTCTTTGTGAGTATAAGATAGGGGGTTTACTTTGAGTGGTGGGCTTTTATTTTTATGATTTACACCAGGATTGGAGTTAATAGAATCTTACGAGTTGCTTTTCATTTTAATAGTTATTATGCTGAAATAACTGCTCTACTAAAATGAAAGTAAAGATAAGGAAGGAGATCAATCTTCCTCTTACTGTTTTCTAATCTCAGTTATCCTACAGCAGTGCCTTCCAAGTGAATTTCATCATAAAGCTGGTTTCTGGTATCGAATCAAATATTTACCTTTTAGTACTGCTAGGAAATGCTCACAAAAGTTTTGTGCTCAGACTTAGACAATGATCAAAATATTTCACACCAAGCTCTTTTTCTTAGCTTGCCTAGGCTTTGTGAAATAATATTTATTTGACCACAAACATCATCATTTGCATGCCATATGTTCTTACTTTAGTATATTAATACCTTACAAATGGCTTCTCCCTGCTGTAAAATCTGCGTCAAGTAATCTGGGAATTAAAAAGTTAGCCAGAAAGGTGACTCTTTACAACTGCCATTCATAAATGAACTATGAAGATTGACACAGATAATACACTGCATACAGTTTGACTTCAATAGTAAATACTACTTCCTGAATTGAAAAATGACTTGTGTCGTAGTCAGGTCACTTGAGCAAGCACTGTTACAAGTGTTTTCTGTTATTTTTTACTTATTTATTTATTTATTGTGACTAAACAAGTAGACTGGTGAGGAATATTCACTGAAAAAGGGAGCACTGTGTCTTTTAGTAGTGATTCTCATCAAATATGTTGGATGACTGCCTCAGTGCATTTTGTTTCCCTGCTGTTTATCAGGAAGGGATTGAAAACAGATTGATTGCCTTGGGTATCTCAGAGATATTTCCAGTAACAGCTGGAGCTTAGTGCAGCCTAGTGAAAATTTAAAAGATATCACTAACTGTAATAACTGGATTACTTGTATTTACATGGTCAGATTTTTTTTCATTTATAGTGTTCAAATATATATATCAGAAAAACAAATTTTGAAAAAAAGAAAGTGTGATAAATGTGCCTTAATCTAATATTGTCATACTAAATTGAAGGATTTATAAACACAGTTCAGAAGCAGTCAGTGGCATTTCAACCATGAATTACATGCCCCTTTTTATGTTTCTGATATTCTAATCAAGTCATTTGATTTTCAAAGTATAACAAGACTTTTGTTTTCACAGCATTCTGTTCAAGAGTTTGAAGGTATATTATACAAAGGGAAGCGTCCACAAAATCATTTTACAATTAATTTTAATAAACAGAATTAATTAGACTAAGGTTCCTAGATTTTCGTGATAATAAGCCTGTGTAAACTAGACATGTCATTGGAATTATTTGTTTATTTTATTTATTCATTTCATTTATTAACCAGGTGAGGCACTGGTCCCAGCAACACAACTAGTTTAAGACATGACTAGGGCCATGAAGCAAATGAGAAACCAACATAATAAATAGAGTTGTAATCAGTTTTGCACACAATGCAGTATATAAATAAGGCAAAACACAGCGTACCATGCTCTTCATCCATCTTTATTAGAAACATCTGCGATTTTGCATCATATTTCTGCTCTGTCCATTTTGTTTTTTCCTCTTTTTTTTGATTTTCTGGTAAATCACCGAGGACTGCCGACAGTCAATAATGCCAGTAATTAGAGTTTTAAGCTTCTTATTGTTCAGAAATGCATTTTGATGCCAAACATGTTGTTCTAATAACTTTTTTAAATGAGTTAGAGTAATATTTAAAATTTGGGGCCTTTGTTCA